>NC_044570.1:5782595-5954897 GCF_007565055.1 Rhinopithecus roxellana
GTCCAGGGAAGGAAAAGAGATCTAAAACACTCCACGCCTGCAGGGATGATGGCTGGGGAGGAGGAGGAGGCGTGCAAAGGAGGTAAAGTCGGTTCTCCAAAGCTCAGAACAGCTGGCTTTTGTCTGCCTTTGAGCCAGAATGAGGCATGAGAAGTGCAACCTTATCTCTCGGTCCGGCGCGGTGGCTCACGCCGGTCATCCCAGCACTGTGGGAGGCCGACCCTGAGGTCAGGAGTTCGAGACCAACCTGGCCAATGTGGTGAAACCCCCATCTCTACTACAAAGACAACCATAACCATAAGAAAAAATGAGCTGGGCATGGTGGTGTGTGCCTGGAATCCCAGCCACTGGGGAGGCTGAGGCAGGAGAATTGCTTGAACTTGGGAGGCGGAGGTTGAAGTGAGCTGAGATCGCAGCACTGCACTCCAGCCTGGGCAACGGAGCAAGATTCTGTATCAAAACAAAACAAGAAAACCAAAAAAACAAATGCAAGGTTATTTCTCATAATGGAACCAAATTGTCTATATATATATGTGTGTGTGTGTGTGTATATATGTGTGTGTGTATATATATGTGGGTGTGTGTATATATATGTGTGTGTGTGTATATACATATGTGTGTGTATATATGTGGCTGTGTGTATATATATATACGTGTGTGTGTGTATATATTGTTGTGTTATATATATGGGGTGTGTGTGATATATGTGTGTGTGTATATACATTGTGTGTGTGTATATCGTGGGGGTGTGTTGTGGTGTATATATATGTGTGTGTGTATATATGTGGGTGTGTGTATATACATGTGGTGTGTGTGTTATATATATGTGTGTGTTGTATATACATATGTGTGTATATAATGTGGGGGTGTTGTGTGATGTGTGTGTGTGATATATGTGTGGTATATATGTGGGTGTGGTGTGATATATACGTGTGTGTATATATGTGTGTGTATATATATGTGGGTGTGTGTGTATATATGTGTGTGTGTGTATATATGTGGGTGTATATGTGTGTGTGTGTGTATATATATGTGGGTGTGTGTATATATATATGTGTGTGTATATACATATGTGTGTGTATATATATGTGGGTGTGTGTATATATATGAGGTGTGTGTATACATATGTGTGTGTATATATATGTGGGGGGTGTGTGTATGGTGTGTGGTATATATGTGTGTGTGTATATATGTGGGTGTGTGTTATATATATCCGTGTGTGTATATATGTGTGTGTGTATATACATGGGTGTGTGTATATATATATGTGTGTGTGTATATACATATGTGTGTGTATATATATGTGGGGGTGTGTGTGTATGTGTGTGTGTGTATATATGTGTGTGTGTATATATGTGGGTGTGTGTGTGTATATATACGTGTGTGTGTATATATGTGTGTGTGTATATATATGTGGGTGTGTGTGTATATATATGTGTGTGTGTGTATATATGTGGGTGTATATGTGTGTGTGTGTGTATATATATGTGGGTGTGTGTATATATATATGTGTGTGTATATACATATGTGTGTGTATATATATGTGGGTGTGTGTGTATATATACGTGTGTGTGTGTATATATGTGGGTGTATATGTGTGTGTGTGTGTATATATGTGGGTGTGTGTGTATATATATATGTGTGTGTATATACATATGTGTGTGTATACATATGTGGGTGTGTGTGTATATATACGTGTGTGTATATATATGTGTGTGTATATATATGTGGGTGTGTGTGTATATATACGTGTGTGTATATATATGTGTGTGTATATATATGTGTGTGTGTGTATATATGTGGGTGTATATGTGTGTGTGTGTGTATATATATGTGGGTGTGTGTATATATATGTGTGTGTATATACATATGTGTGTGTATATATATGTGGGTGTGTGTGTATATATATTGTGTGTGTGTGTATATATGTGGGTGTATATGTGTGTGTGTGTGTATATATATGTGGGTGTGTGTATATATATATGTGTGTGTATATACATATGTGTGTGTATATATATGTGGGGGTGTGTGTGTATGTGTGTGTGTGTATATATGTGTGTGTGTATATATGTGGGTGTGTGTATATATATATACGTGTGTGTATATATGTGTGTGTGTATATACATGTGGGTGTGTGTATATATATATGTGTGTGTGTATATACATATGTGTGTGTATATATATGTGGGGGTGTGTGTGTATGTGTGTGTGTGTATATATGTGTGTGTGTATATATGTGGGTGTGTGTATATATATATACGTGTGTGTATATATATGTGTGTGTATATATATGTGGGTGTGTGTGTATATATATGTGTGTGTATATACATATGTGTGTGTATATATATGTGGGTGTGTGTGTATATATATGTGTGTGTGTGTGTATATATGTGGGTGTATATGTGTGTGTGTGTATATATATGTGGGTGTGTGTGTATATATATGTGTGTGTATATACATATGTGTGTGTATATATATGTGGGTGTGTGTATATATATGAGTGTGTGTATATACATATGTGTGTGTATATATATGTGGGTGTGTGTATATATATGAGTGTGTGTATATACATATGTGTGTGTATATATATGTGGGGGTGTGTGTGTATGTGTGTGTGTGTATATATGTGTGTGTGTATATATGTGGGTGTGTGTATATATATATACGTGTGTGTATATATGTGTGTGTGTATATACATGTGGGTGTGTGTATATATATATGTGTGTGTGTATATACATATGTGTGTGTATATATATGTGGGGGTGTGTGTGTATGTGTGTGTGTGTATATATGTGTGTGTGTATATATGTGTGTGTGTATATATGTGGGTGTGTGTGTGTATATATACGTGTGTGTATATATATGTGTGTGTATATATATGTGGGTGTGTGTGTATATATATGTGTGTGTATATACATATGTGTGTGTATATATATGTGGGTGTGTGTGTATATATATGTGTGTGTGTGTATATATGTGGGTGTATATGTGTGTGTGTGTGTATATATATGTGGGTGTGTGTATATATATATGTGTGTGTATATACATATGTGTGTGTATATATATGTGGGTGTGTGTATATATATGAGTGTGTGTATATACATATGTGTGTGTATATATATGTGGGGGTGTGTGTGTATGTGTGTGTGTGTATATATGTGTGTGTGTATATATGTGGGTGTGTGTATATATATATACGTGTGTGTATATATGTGTGTGTGTATATACATGTGGGTGTGTGTATATATATGTGTGTGTGTATATACATATGTGTGTGTATATATATGTGGGGGTGTGTGTGTATGTGTGTGTGTGTATATATGTGTGTGTGTATATATGTGGGTGTGTGTATATATATATACGTGTGTGTATATATATGTGTGTGTATATATATGTGTGTGTGTGTGTATATATGTGGGTGTATATGTGTGTGTGTGTGTATATATATGTGGGTGTGTGTATATATATATGTGTGTGTATATACATATGTGTGTGTATATATATGTGGGTGTGTGTATATATATGAGTGTGTGTATATACATATGTGTGTGTATATATATGTGGGTGTGTGTGTGTGTATATATATGTGTGTGTGTATATATGTGGGTGTGTGTATATATATGTGTGTGTGTATATACATATGTGTGTGTATATATATGTGGGTGTGTGTGTATATATATGTGTGTGTGTGTGTGTATATATGTGGGTGTGTGTATATATATATGTGTGTGTATATACATATGTGTGTGTATACATATGTGGGTGTGTGTGTATATATATGTGTGTGTATATATATGTGGGTGTGTGTGTATATATATGTGTGTGTGTGTGTGTATATATGTGGGTGTGTGTACATATATATGTGTGTGTGTATATACATATGTGTGTGTATACATATGTGGGTGTGTGTGTATATATGTGTGTGTGTATATATGTGGGTGTGTGTACATATATATGTGTGTGTGTATATACATATGTGTGTGTGTACATATGTGGGTGGGTGTGTATATATATGTGTGTGTGTGTATATATGTGGGTGTGTGTGTATATATATGTGTGTGTGTATATACATATGTGTGTGTATATATATGTGGGGGTGTGTGTGTGTATATGTGTGTGTGTGTATATATGTGTGTGTGTGTGTGTGTATATTCTGAGACAGGGTCTTGCTCTGTTACCCTGGCTGGAGTGCAATGCTGCAATCATGGCCCACTGTAGCCTCAAATTCCTGGGTTCTAGAGATCCTCCTGCCTCAGCCTCCTGAGTACCTACGACCACAGGCCATGCACATGCCTGGCTAAATTTTTTAAAATTTTTTGTGGAGATGGCATCTTGCTATGTTGCCCTGGCTGGCCTCACACTCCTGGGCTGAAGAGATCCTCCTGCCTCAGCCTCTCCAAGTGCTGGGATTACAGGCATGAGCCACCACACCCGGCCCTCTTACATTTTTAATTCTGAGAAGCAAAGTCTAATATTTTGGAATTCTCAGCGTGCTGAGATGATCCATCTCACATTATAATTGTTTTTGTTGGGAATACAGATCTGCTAGATGTTATTTATTGGCCTGAGAGTGACCCAGAAGGAATAAATGAAAATCTGAATAATTCAGATTCTTCTGGAAGCTGCTTTCCATTTTCCTTTTTTTTTTTTTTTTTTTTTTTTTGTGAGACTGAGTCTCGCTCTGTCACCCAGGCTGGAGAGCAGTGGTGCAATCTCCGCTCACTGCAACCTCCACCTCCCAGGTTCAAACGATTCTCCTGCCTCAACCTCTCAAGTAGCTGGGACTACAAGCGTGTGCCACCACACCAGGCTAATTTCTGTATTTTTCCTTTTTTATTTATTTTATTTTATTTATTTATTCATTTTAGATGGAATCTTGCTCTGTCGCCCAGGCTGGAGTCCAATGGTGTCCAACACTGCAACCTCCGCCTTCCGGGTTTAAACGATTCTACTGCCTCAGCCTCCTGAGTAGCTGGGGTTACAGGTGCCTGCCACCACCCCGGCTAATTTTTGTGTTTTTAATAGAGACAGCGTTTCGCCACGTTGGTCAGGCTGGTCTGAAACTCCTGACCTCGTGATCCGCCCCCCCCCCCCCCTGGCCTCCCAAAGTGCTGGGATGACAGGCGTGAGCCACGCGACCGGCCTGCATTTTCTTACTCTATTAGATTTTACTCACAGGCGGGGCATGGTGGGGAACTATCAATCATGTTAAGTAGATACATGGTGTAAATTGGCTTTTGCATTCATTCTGACAGCAGTTCTGTGGTCCAGTGTAAACGGCTTGCTTCTGGCTTGGAGGATGTGTAATGCTCCTTTGGGATTCACTGCCTGTCTGTCTTTGATGCCTCTCCGTCTTTGGTGCCTTTTTTTTTTTTTTAGACAGAGCCTTGCTCTGTCCCCCAGGCTGGAGTGTGATGGCACGATCTCAGCTCCCTGCAACCTCCGCCTCCTGGGTTCAAGCAATTCTCCTGCCTCAGCCTCCCAAGTAGTTGGGATGACAGGCGCCCGCCACCACACCCAGGTAATTTTTTTTATTTTTAGTAGAGATGGGGTTTCACCATGTTGGCCAGGCTGGTCTCAATCTCTTGACTTCGTGATCCACCCACCTCGGCCTCCCAAAGTGCTGAGATTACAGGCATGAGCCACCGCACCCAGCTGTGTCTTTTTTTTTTTTTTTTTTTTCTTTTTTTTAAGACAGAGTCTCACTCTGTTGCCAGGCTGGAGTGCAGTGGCCTGATCTCGGCTCACTGCAATCTCTGCCTCCCGGGTTCAAGCAATTCTCCTGCCTCCGCCTACCAAGTAGCTGGGATTACAGGCACCCACCACCACACCCAGCTAACTTTTTGTGTTTTTAGTAGAGACGGGGTTTCACCATGGTAGCCAGGCTGGTCTCAGTCTCTTGACCTCATGATCCACCCACCTCGGCCTCCCAAATACAGGCATGAGCCACAGCACCCAACTCTGTCTTTTCTTTTCTTTTCTTTTCTTTTTTTTTAAGACAGAGCCTTGCTCTGTCACCAGGCTGGAGTGCAGTGGCATGATCTCGGCTCCCTGCAACCTCCACCTCTGGGTTCAAAAGATTCTCCTGCCTCAGCCTCCCGAGTAGCTGGGACTACAGGCGCCCGCCACCACGCCCGGCTAATTTTTGTGTATTTAGTAGAGACGGGGTTTCACTATGTTGCCCAGGCTGGTGCCAGTCTCTTGACCTCGTGATCCACCCGCCTCAGCCTCCCCAAGTGCTGAGATAACAGGCTTCACCGTCCACATGGAAGGGACTGGATGGAGTGTGAACCCGAAGGCCTGGCCCAGGGATCTCATCCAAGTCCCAAAAGAGCCAGAACTGAAGAGCTCTCAGTTGTGAAGGAGAGAAAGGCAGTTCCTCGGGGAGGAAGAAATGACAGATATTCCCTTATCAATGTCCACTGCAGCACAAATGTGTCTCCAGTCCCTGCCCAGGATGCCACATAATGAATTTTTATTCACATAAGTGAATAAAAAAATAATTAGGTGTATTCCTTTGACCTTTTCTTCCCCCAAGTCTCAAACTTGGAATCCTCGATTTAAATCCTCAGTAAAACAACTCCCCGCAAAAGCCGGGCATAGTGGCTCACGCCTGTCATCCCAGCGCTTTGGGAGGCTGAGGTGGGCGGATCACCTGAGATCACGAGTTTGAGGCCAGCCTGGGCAACATGGTGAAAGCCCGTCTTTATTAAAAATACAAAAATTGGTCAGGTGCGGTGGCTCACACCTGTCATCCCAGAACTATGGGAGGCCGGGGCAGGTGGATCACCTGAGGTCAGCAGTTCAAAACCAGCCTGGCCAACGTGGTGAAACCCCGTCTCTACTAAAAATACAAAAATTCACCAGGCATGATGGCAGGTGTCTGTAATCCCGGCTACTCAGGACGCTGAGGTGGGAGAATGGCTTGAAACCGGAAGGCAGAGGTTGCAGTGAGCCGAGATCGTGCCATTGCACACCAGCCTGGGCGACAGAGCAAGACTCTGTCTCAAAACAAAAGACAAAAAAACAAAAATAAACAAACAACAACAACAATCGGATGTAAACCTACAGTGGGATAGTATTCGCCGTTAAGAAGACGGGAATTCTGACATGTATTAGGCGAGGTTCTCTAAAGGGACGGGACGAATAAAATAGATGAATATAGGAACGGGAGTTTATCAGAAGAATTGACTTGCTTGAACACAAGATTAAGTCCTACAATAGCCTCCATCTACAAGCTGAAGACCCAGGAAGCCAGTGTGAGTCTCGAAACCTCCAAAGTGAGGAAGCTGACAGTACAGCCTTCAGTCTGTGGCCAAAAGCCCGAGAGTCCTAAAGGCGCAGAACTTGGAGTCTGAGTTCAAGGGCAGGAAGCGTCCAGCATGGGAGAGAGACGGAGGTTGGAAGACTCAGCCAGTCTAGTCCTTGCACACTCCTCTGCCTGCTTTATTCTGATCGCACTGGCAGTTGATGAGATGGTACCCACCCAGCCTGACAGACACACCCAGGACCAATACTTTGTATCCTACCATTCAATCAACTTGGCACTCTGTATTAACCACCACTTAACACCTGCTCCAACATGAGCTTTGAGAACGTGAGGTTAAGAGAAAGAAACCAGACGCAAGAAGACAAATCCTCTAGGATTCCACGTCTATGAGGTCCCTAGAGTCGTCAAATCTGTAGACACGGAAAATAGAATGGTGGGTGCCGGGGAGCTTGAGGAGGGAGAAAAGGGGAGAGAGTTTCAGTTGTGCAAGACGGGAAACTTCAGAATTTTTTTTTTTTTTTTTCATAAAAAAGGAAAAGATTTGCCGGGCGCGGTGGCTCATATCTGTCATCCCAGGACTTTGGGAGGCCAAGGCAGGTGGATCACCTGAGGTCGGGAGTTCAAGACCAGCCTGACCAATATGGAGAAACCGTGTCTCTACTAAAAATACAAAAATGAGCCGGGCGTGGTGGCACATGCCTGTCGTCCCAGCTACTCCGGAGGCTGAGGCAAGAGAATCGCTTGAACCCAGGAGGCAGAGCTTGCAGTGAGCAGAGATCGCACCACTGCACTCCAGCCCGGGCGACAAGAGCGAGACTCCATCTCAAAAACAAAAAAAGAAAAGAAAGGAAACTACGTAAAGTGGCTACATTGCCCCCTTACGAAGACTCAAGATGCTAAGTTTTATATCTTATGTGGGTTTTTTTTTTTTTTAAACCACAATCAAAAACAATGGAAACAAGATAAATACCAACATTTTATTTATGGAGTTAATACAGTTGAGACCCAAACGGTTGAAGTAGGGCCGTAACCCAGGGGGCAAAGATTTGTAGGATTATGACCCGTAGGGCTGGATTTGTAGTGTTGTGACTCATAGGGGTTGGACGTCTCCAAAGAAAGTCAAAGCGTGTGGGGACCTGGATCTATCTGTTAACACCTGGGTAGTGGTTGAACCAGCCCACTCCTGGCTAGGCTGCTTTCCACCATGTTTATGTCTCTCAATGCGTGAAGGTACCCACGTTGAACATCGGGCAAGGAACCTCCTCGCATTCATGCAGACATTGGTTTTTGCTCCTTGCTCTCTCTTCAGCAAGTCTCTTTCCGTCGTCCTGTAAGACACTGAGGAATTTCATCTCCCGTGTTGTTATGAGTGGTCCTCAGGTGTTTTACGAGAGTTCTACAACCTTCCTGACGTATGTCTTTTGGCTTACAGACACTCATTTCCAGCATTTTTTTTTTAAATGTGAATTTACCTGGTATTCAAAAGTATGCCTCAATCTCAGGGTTGTGTGGATTTCATTTGAATTTTGCCTCCAGGTGCCATGGGAGACCCCGGGCTGCTCCTGGAGCTCTGTGAATGTGTGTGACGTGGGCAAAGAAATGAACTCCGTGTGCCAAGCCCTCCGGGTACGTCAAGCTTAGAGGAGCTGAGACCTGCTGATGGGTTCCCTGGTGCCTTTGGAGGATACCCTGTGGGGAATGTGATATGTGCTCCCACGGGTAGATAGAATTTGGGGGAGGCACCTGCTGAAAAAGGAACCCGTAGTCCTGGGACCCCTAGCTCTGGGAATTAGAGGCTGAGATCCACAGTTCTCTGGCACATAGACGGCTGGGTCTGTGGGGCCGTAACCCAGAGGGCTAAGAGTTGTAGGGTTATAACCCATAGACCTGGATTAGTAGGGTTGTCACCCATGGAGCTGGGATTGACAGGGTTGTGACTCAAAGGGCTGAATTTGTAGGGTTGTGACTCACAGGGCTGGATTTGCTGAGTTTTGACTCAGAGGATTAAGAGTTGTAGGATTGTGCCTTATAAAGCTAGATTGATTGGGTTGTGATCCATGGGGCTGGGATTTATAGAGCTGTGACTCATAGTGCTGGACTTGTAGACTTGTGACTCAGAGGGCTGCAGTCCATAGGTTTGTGACCGAGAGGGTTAAGAGTTGTAGGGTTATGATCCATAGAGTTAGATTGGTATGGCTTTGGCCTTTGGAGCTGGGATTCATAGGGTTGTCATCCAAAGAGCTGAATTTGTAGGGTTGTGACTCACAGGACTGGGTTTGCTGAGTTTTGACACAGAAGGCTAAGAGTTGTAGGATTGTACCTTATAAAGCTAGATGGATTGGGTTGTGATCCATGCGCTTGGGATTCATAGGGTTGTCACCCAAATGGCTGGACTTGTCGATTTGTGACCCAGAGGGCTACAATCCACAGGTTTGTGACCGAGAGGGCTAAGAGTTATAGGGTTATGATCCATAGAGTTAGATTGGTATGGCTTTGGCCTTTGGAGCTGGGATTCATAGGCTTGTCATCCAAAGAGCTGAATTTGTAGGGTTGTGACTCATAGGGCTGGGTTTGCTCCTCTGTCAGGGCAATGGCCATTTACCACCTAAAAAGTAGATCATGTCCTGTCATCCCAGCACTTTGGGAGGCCGAGGCGGGCGGATCACCTGAGATGAGCAGATCGAGACCAGCCTGGCCAACACGGTGAAACCCCGTATCTACTAAAAATACAAAAATTAGCCAGGTGCAGTGGCGGGCGCCTGTCGTCCCAGTTACTCAGGAGGCTGAGGCAGGAGAATCGCTTGAACCCGGGAGGCGGAGGTTGCAGTGAGCCGAGATCGCGCCACTGCACTCCAGCCTGGGCGACAGAGCGAGACTCTGTCTTAAAAAAAAAAAAAATTTAACTGGGTGTGGTGGCGGGCACCTGTAATCCCAGCTACTCGGGAGGCTGAGGCAGGAGAATGGCGTGAACCCGGGAGGCGGAGGTTGCAGTGAGCCGAGATCGCCCCACTGCACTCCAGCCTGGGCAACAGAGCGAGACTCCGTCTAAAAAAAAAAAAAAAGGAAAAGTAGATTATTTCCAGAATGACAACATCCTTCCTCACCCGTCCAAATAAACGCTTGGTGTAACGTTTCTGTTTCCCTCTCGGTGAGTTCTTTTCTTCCTTTCGGTTTTCTGAGAAAGCAGAGAGCTTCACACAGATAATCACACAGACCAACAGGCAGTGACTGGCAACAGGAGACATCCCGTTGGAACGGCGAGGCGGGGGGAGTGCAGTGGGAGGGGGCGGGAGGCTTGTCTGTCAGGGGGGTGTGTGATGAAGACAGCTTTTCCCCAGCCAGGCTGGGTTAACGAGGCAGAAAGCATTGAGTGACCTCCTGAGGCTGCTGTGTTGCCAGAAAGAAAAGGAGAGATTTTCTGTCTCTGAAAACTCAAGACAAAATAAATTGACCTCGGAGTGGAAATGTTTACAGCTGCTTCTCAGCCCACACTTTCAAACAGGAGTATTTGTTTTTTTTGTTGTGTTTTTTTTAATTCTCCAGCAATAGAAGATAACGGCTTCCATGTCAATCCACAAACCTGTGTGTGGGTTGCTCCCCACCGCCTGGGGACCACTGACCCCCGTCTGCCGACAGCAATATGCTGCCTTTGATCTGCGACTCTGAGCCTTCACCCGGCCACGATCCGGGGGCCCAACGGAGACAGCAGCCGGTGGGCGGGTTGACGTGTAGGGTGGCGGGGAGCGGGGAAGAGGTGGGCTCCGTGGAGAGCTGCAACCTGAGCCCCTTTCCTGACATCATTTTGTTATATACCCCTCGGAGACGCAGAGGGAGGGTACCTGGGCCTCCCCGACAGGGCTCCGGAGCAGACCCTGCATTCAGAAATGGCAACTTGTCAGCCTCATCAGGCGAGCGCAACTGGAGTAGAAGGTGTCTTTTTTTTTTTTTTTTTTTTTCAAGGCTACCCCAGAGTCAATTAAAATACAGTAAGGCTGACATTTGCAGAATCCTGAACAATCAAAGTCGAAAATGCCCATATACAGCTTCTGACATAAAAACAGTGTGTTTGGCAGAAGGCTGACACACACTGTAACAGGTCAGGTAATTATGAGAACATCTATGATGTATCTGTTGCAGTTGCTTAGTTTGTACACATTACCGCAGCCGTCAGACAAAAGAGCGGGCTCTCTTCTCCTGACGCATGTGAGGGCCGCTGACACCCTCTCGTGATGCTGATACAGACGGCATCTGAGGAGAGACTGAATTAATTTGACAGTAAATAGGGGGTAGCAGTTACTGCCTTCTTTAAATATCGAGGTTTTAATTGCAGCAGGGCAGGTTTTAGTTTCTCCCGTCTGGGAATGGCTGGGGAAGGATGTGACGGTCTGATTAGCAAGAGGCAGTCTCCTCCCATTTCACGGTGCAGCCCTGGGCACAGGTGTGCCCATGCACCCCCCCCTTCCCCAGACACACACACCCTCTCGCTCTCACACACACACCCATGCATGCATGCAGGCACCAAAATTGCTTTTTATTTGTTCTATTTTTTTTTTTTTTTTTTGGCTGTGTGTAATGACAGCACGTGCACAGACACACAGTTTGCTGTTGTTTTATCGTTTGCATGCTCATTGCCCGAAAGCCATGCATTTTTTTCCCCTCTCTTCGCAGCCCCCTCCTCCCAGAATCCGTCCCCAACACCCAGAACCGAACAGATGCGTTCATTAGGATGATTAAGGCATTCTCCCATCTTCCTGCCTTGATGTGTTTATTAAATTAAAGCTGTGCGCTCAGGGGTACACCCGGGCGACAGCCACGAGTGTATCTCACCCGGGCTGGGTCCTCTCTGCCACGCTCACATCGTAATTGGCTTAATGGATTTTCCGTGATGCAAGCCATCTCTGTCCTCCTCTCTCAGGCAAACTAATTACAGCTTTTTACATTACATTCTAATAGATTTCAATTTATCTCTTCTACATTATCACAATAATTACAGTAATAAATTAAGCAGGTCGACACCGTTTATGAACACACGTCGGGCCCGGCGTTACAGCAGCGTGGCTTGGCACAGGCCGACTCCATAGACATGCTGGGTGAAGAGGGTGGTGGGAGAGGCGCTGGCAGTGTCTGCTCCTGTGTCATCTGTGATTTTTTTTTTTTCTGACAGTCTGCAGAGAATTCCCACAAGTTCCCTGGCTGGTTGGTTTGTTGTTTGCGTTTTTTTGTTTTTGTTTTTGTGAGACGGAGTTTTGTTCTTGTCGCCCAGGCTGGAGTGCGGGGGCGCGATCTCGGCTCACCGCAACCTCCGCCACCTGTGGGTTCAAGCAATTCTCCTGCCTCAGCCTCCCGAGTCGCTCGGATTATGGGCACTTGCCACTGCCAGGCTCGATTATTTATTAATTGATTTTTTGTATTTTTAGTAGAGACGGGGTTTCACCACATTGGCCAGGCTGGTCTCGAACTCCTGACCTCAGGTGATCTGCCCGCCTCGACCTCCCCAAGGGCTGGGATGACAGGCGTGAGCCATCGTGCCTGGCTTTTTTTTTTCTTTCCTATTTCCCCAGTGGGTCCAATTTCCCGGCCTCAGCCTCCCAAGCAGCTACACTACAGGCACCTGCCACCTCACCCGGCTAATTTTTGTATTTTTAGTAGAGACGAGATTTCACCATGCGGCCCAGGCTGGTCTGGAACTCCTGACCTCAAGTGATCCACCCGCCTCGGCCTCCCAAAGAGGGTGGACGTGTCTCACCAGCACAAATATGCGATCAACCGTGTTCCCTTTGCGAAGTGAGGTGGTCATCCGGTTTCCTGGGTATGATCAGGTCCTTCTATTCCATTGTAATGACCTCCCATTATTTCTGCAGAGAAGGTGAAAATTGCCCCTTCTACAGCCTTCATCAGAGCCATCGTCCCCCGACGCCACTTGCCACCGCCATGCGGACGTCAAACCCGAGACAGACTTCAGATGGCCAGGAGAGGCCTTCCTGGCTTTCTTTGTCACTCTGAACCGAATCAGAGTGTCACACGTGGTCCACCTGTGAAGTTCCTGTGGCCGCTGCTGGTATAAATTGATTGAGACAGGTGACTTCCTCGGTTCCTCGGCCTCTACTTCTTCTGCTTTGTAAGGTAACGAGACCGAACTCTCAGATGAGCTTTCCAAACTCTGGAGGCGATGATGAGTTCAGTGCAGTCAGTTTACGTAAAAGTTTATCGGCCGGGCGCGGTGGCTCACGCCTGTCATCCCAGCACTTTAGGAGGCCAAGGTGGGTGGATCACTTGAGGTCGCGAGTTTGAGACCAGCCTGGCCAACATGGTGAAACCCCGTCTCTACTAAAAATGCAAAAATTAGCCAGCGGTGGTTGGCACCTGCAATCCCAGCTACTCGGGAGGCTGAGGCAGGAGAATGGCGTGAACCCGGGAGGCGGAGCTTGCAGTGAGCTGAGATCCGGCCACTGCACTCCAGCCTGGGCGACACAGCGAGACTCCGTCTCAAAAAAGAAAAAAAATTACCTCTTGGGCTTCCTGTAATCATGTCAAAGCCATTAATTTTTTGTAGCTGCCAAGGTTATAGAAGGCATTATAATAACTGTCCATGTTCGCTATGAAACTTCCCCATAAAATGCAAGCAGGCAAGAAGAATGACTGATGCCTGGAATCCCAGTATTTTGGGAGGCCAAGGAGGAATGATGGCTTGAACCCAGGAGTCTGAGACCAGTCTGGGCAGCATAGTGACACTCTGTCTCTACAAAGCTTTTTTAAAAAATTAGCCAGGTGTGGAGGGACTCCTGCAGTCCTAGTTACTCAGGAGGCTGAGGTGGGAGGATCGCTTGAGCGAGGGAGGCTGGAGGCAGCTGTGAGCCAAGGTGGTGCCATGACACTCCAGCCTGGACAACACACTGAGACCCTGTCTCAAAGATTTAAAAATGCAGGCAGATCATATCGGACAGTGTTTAGTGCAGGGATGGGCAGATATGCTGTAACAAGTCAGACAGGAAGTAATTATTAATATCTTCAGGATAATAGAATTGCTGTAGTGGCCATGAAACTCTACTATTTTTATTTTTTTATTTTTATTTATTTATTTTTATTTTATTTTATTTTATTTTTTGAGACGGAGTCTCGCTCTGTCACCCAGGCTGGAGTGCAGTGGCCGGATCTCAGCTCACTGCAAGCTCCGCCTCCCGGGTTCACGCCATTCTCCTGCCTCAGCCTCCCAAGTAGCTGGGACTACAGGCGCCCACCACCTCGCCCGGCTAGTTTTTCTGGTGTGTTTTTAGTAGAGACGGGGTTTCACCGTGTTAGCCAGGAGGGTCTCGATCTCCTGACCTCGTGATCCGCCCGCCTCGGCCTCCCAAAGTGCTGGGATTACAGGCTTGAGCCACCGCGCCCAGCCTGCTAAAGGCTTTAAAATGGGAAGAAGTAAATTCTGCAGGGGTCTCTTGGGCACCTGTCTAGGATTGAATGACATGTCCAGACTGAGACCACAGGACTCACGAGTGTGCAGAGATCCCTGGGGACGATGGTCCCAGGCTTTGGACGTCCGTAGCATGCTTGGAACTTGGGCTACCATTTGGGAGGCACGTCTGTTATTTCCTCTAGTGGAGCAGTTTGCAAGAGCCTGAACCTGACTGTAGTTTTTACCCCATTGTGCCGTGTAGAATAAGGTGATTTTGTTATCTGGTGAGAAGGTGGCTGGAATTCTGAAGATCTTAGAGGCTGAATGGGGTCGTTCATCCCTGTTACCCCAACACTTTGGGAAGTGGAGGTGGGAGGATCACTTGAGGCCAGGAGTTCAAGACCTGCCGGGGCAACATAGCAAGACCCCGTCTCTACAACAAATTAGTAGAGCATGATGGCGTGTTCCTGTAATCCCAGCTACTTGGGAGGCCAAGGTGGGTGAATTGCTTGCGCCCAGGAATTCAAGACCAGCCTGGGCAACATAGCAAGACCCCATCTCTACAAAAAAATATTAGCCGAGCATGATGGCATGTTCCTATAATCGCAGCTACTAGGGCAGACAAGATGGGTGAACTGGTTGAGCTCAGGAGTTCAAGACCAGCCTGGGCAACATAGCAAGACCCTGTCTCTACAAAAAAATTAAAAATTGGCCAGGTGTGCTTGTAGTCCCAGCTACTTGGGAGGCTGAGGTAGGGGGATAACTTGAGCCCAGGAGGTCGAGGCTGCAGTGAGCTGTGATATCTCAACCCTTTGGGAAGCGGAGGTGGGAGGATCGCTTGAGACCAGGAGTTCAAGACCTGCCTCGGCAACATAGCAAGATCCCCATCTCTACAACAAGTTAGTAGAGCATCGTGGCCTGTTCCTATAACCCCAGCTATTTGGGCAGCCAAGGTGGGTGAATCTCTTGAGCCCAAGAGTTCAAGACCAGCCTGGGCAACATAGTTGGACTCCATCTCTACAAAAAAAAAAAAAATTAGTAAAGTGTGATGGCATGTTCCTGTAATCCCAACTATTTGGGAGCCCAAGGTGGGTGAACTGCTTGAGCCCAGGAGTTCAAGACTAGCCTGGGCAAGATAGCAAGACCCTATCACTGCACAAAAGTTTAAAAATTAGCCAGCTATGATGACACAGGCTTGTAGTCCTAGCTACTCGGGAGGCTGAGGTAGGGGGATCACTTGAGACCAGGAGGTCGAGGCTACAGTGAACTCTGGTGCCATTGCAGTCCAGCCTGGTGACAGAGCAAGACCCTGTCTAAAAAAAAATTAGAAAGGATCTCTAAAAAGGCAGAACAGAGAGACAGAGAGGAATGAGGCTTTAACATTCATGCACGATGGTTAGAAACCCAAAGGGAAGTGAAAACTCAGGATTGAGGCAGGCGGCTCACACCCATGGAATCTGCAGCCACCCCCCAAAAAGAATCCCACATGGGCTGTGCCCTGTGGGAGCTCCAGGAGCAAGCAGCCCCCACACCGGCTTCCTCATCCATCTGCGGCATTGTTTGTTGGGCATGTGAAATTGCAAGGTGTCTGCCGGCATTCCGTCACGTGCCACAGAAACAGAAGGAGCAATCTCTCTCCCCTGATGGAACTAACTCCTGGTAAGGGGCCCGGAATGAATGCGAGGAGATGATGGGCCTGGAGACTGCTCCAGGATCAGGCAGAGACCGCGCGGGAATGAGCCAGTCAGCAGGCATCTACCGTCATTGCTCCCCGAGGCAGGGGTTCCCCAGCTGCCCTCAGCTCCGTCCAGCCTCACAGGGTGGCTCTGAGGCCACTCTGTGCTGGAATCAGCTGGACGGAAGACGGCTGGCCGGAGAGGGCCATGGTTGGATAGGCACTTGGTAGCCTGTGGCCCTGGCCTGGGTTCAGGGAGGGTGTGAGCAGGGGGCAGGAGGAGGGTGGGGAGAGAGACACAGCGGGAGGAGGAGGAGTGGGTGTAGGGAGCCAGGCTGGGGGAAGAAGAGGAGATGGAGGAGGAGGAGATGGAGATGGAGAAGGAGGAGATGGAAGAGGAGGACTAGATGGAGTAGATGGAGGAGGAGAAGATGGAGGAGATGAAGTAGGAGGAGATTGAGGAGGAGGAGAAGGTGGAAGAAGAGGAGAAGGGGAGATGGAGGAGATAGAGGAGGAGGAGACAGAGGAGGAGGAGATGGAGGAGGAGGAGATGGTGGAGATGGAGGAGGAGGAGATGGTGGAGATGGAGGAGGAGGAGATGGTGGAGATGGAGGAGGAGGAGAAGATGGAGGAGAAGGGGGAGATGGAGGAGATAGAGGAGGAGGAGACAGAGGAGAAGGAGAAGATGGAGGAGATGGAGATGGAGGAGGAGACGGAAATGGAGGAGGAGGAGCTGGAGGAAGAGCAGACAGAGGAGACGGAGGAGGAGGAGGAGATGGGGGAGGAGGAGATGGGGGAGGAGGAGATGCAGGAAGAGGAGACAGAGGAGATAGAGATGGAGGAGGAGGAGGAGATGGAGGAGGTAGAGGAGGAAGAGGAGGAGAGAGAGGAGGAGATGGAGGAAGAGGAGACAGAGGAGACAGAGATGGAGGAGATGGAGGACGAGGAGGAGGAGGAGACGGAGGAGATGGAAGAGGAGGAGGAGGAGATGCAGGAGATAGAGGAGGAGGAGGAGATGGAGGAGATTGGGGATAAATTCCCCCGTGGCAGCAAGGAGATTTTCCTGCTGGAAGCAGTGCTCAGCTTTGGGAGTGGTGATCACCACCACGTGTTACTGTGTATGACAAACATGCTTCAGAAAAAAAAAAAAAAAGATACAGGAATGTGGTTTCCACACAATATTTTAAAATACCACCGTCAGGAATTAATCACATAGAAACACATAATTGTTTTTTGGATTTAAACAACTTTGAAAATGTCACATAATGTTGCTGTTCTGTATGGTGCTTTATTCCTTTTAAAGGAATTATTAGAATATTCTAATTCTAACCCTTTTAAAGGGTCATTCTAATGAGGTTTTGAGAGAGAGAAGTTGCATAAATGTCATATCAAGGTATTATAAGTAACTACATTTAAAATGACAAAGCTGTGATCAGAAACGTGAAGTCTGATCCACACGAACAGGAACTCTCAAAGGGCAGGAAACGCAACCACGGGTGAGTACCTGATTGAAATGCAAAATTGACCATCGCAATTTAAACGACAGTTATACTAAAAAGATATCCTAAGCCAATTTAAACCAAAATTTCCAAAATATCCAAAAATATACTTTTTAAAACGATCAGAAATGAAAAAAGTGGGAGTCAAAGAAAGCAACTCAGCTAATCTCCTTGGAAAGTGAATTTGGTATCTGTGATCTGAAGTATGATCCATGGTCTGTGATGCTCACCTGGTGTGGATGGGGCAGGGCCATGGTCTGTGATACTCACCTGGTGTGGATGGGGCAGGGCCATGGTCCGTGATGCTCACCTGGTGTGGATGGAGCTGGTCCATGGTCTATGATGCTCACCTGGTGTGGATGGAGCTGGTCCATGGTCCGTGATGCTCACCTGGTGTGGATGGAGCTGGTCCATGGTCCGTGATACTCACCTGGTGTGGATGGAGCTGGTCCATGGTCCGTGATACTCACCTGGTGTGAATGGAGCTGATCCATGGTCCGTGATACTCACCTGGTGTGGATGGAGCTGGTCCATGGTCCGTGATACTCACCTGGTGTGGATGGAGCTGGCCCATGGTACGTGATGCTCACCTGGTGTGGATGGAGCTGATCCATGGTCTGTGATGCTCACCTGGTGTGGATGGAGCTGGTCCATGGTCTGTGATACTCACCTGGTGTGGATGGAGCTGATCCATGTTCTGTGATACTCACCTGGTGTGGATGGAGCTGATCCATGGTCCGTGATACTCACCTGGTGTGGATGGGGCAGGGCCATGGTCCGTGATGCTCACCTGGTGTGGATGGAGCTGGTCCATGGTCTATGATGCTCACCTGGTGTGGATGGAGCTGGTCCATGGTCCGTGATACTCACCTGGTGTGGATGGAGCTGGTCCATGGTCCGTGATACTCACCTGGTGTGAATGGAGCTGATCCATGGTCCGTGATACTCACCTGGTGTGGATGGAGCTGATCCATGGTCCGTGATACTCACCTGGTGTGGATGGAGCTGGCCCATGGTACGTGATGCTCACCTGGTGTGGATGGAGCTGATCCATGGTCCGTGATGCTCACCTGGTGTGGATGGAGCTGATCCATGGTCCGTGATACTCACCTGGTGTGGATGGAGCTGGTCCATGGTCCGTGATGCTCACCTGGTGTGGATGGAGCTGATCCATGGTCTGTGATGCTCACCTGGTGTGGATGGAGCTGATCCATGGTCCGTGATGCTCACCTGGTGTGGATGGAGCTGGTCCATGGTCCGTGATGCTCACCTGGTGTGGATGGAGCTGGTCCATGGTCCGTGATACTCACCTGGTGTGGATGGAGCTGGTCCATGGTCCGTGATACTCACCTGGTGTGAATGGAGCTGATCCATGGTCCGTGATACTCACCTGGTGTGGATGGAGCTGATCCATGGTCCGTGATACTCACCTGGTGTGGATGGAGCTGGCCCATGGTACGTGATGCTCACCTGGTGTGGATGGAGCTGATCCATGGTCCGTGATGCTCACCTGGTGTGGATGGAGCTGATCCATGGTCCGTGATACTCACCTGGTGTGGATGGAGCTGGTCCATGGTCCGTGATGCTCACCTGGTGTGGATGGAGCTGATCCATGGTCTGTGATGCTCACCTGGTGTGGATGGAGCTGATCCATGGTCCGTGATGCTCACCTGGTGTGGATGGAGCTGGTCCATGGTCCGTGATGCTCACCTGGTGTGGATGGAGCTGGTCCATGGTCCGTGATACTCACCTGGTGTGGATGGAGCTGGTCCATGGTCCGTGATACTCACCTGGTGTGAATGGAGCTGATCCATGGTCCGTGATACTCACCTGGTGTGGATGGAGCTAATCCATGGTCCGTGATACTCACCTGGTGTGGATGGAGCTGGTCCATGGTCCGTGATACTCACCTGGTGTGGATGGAGCTGATCCATGGTCTGTGATGCTCACCTGGTGTGGATGGAGCTGATCCATGGTCTGTGATGCTCACCTGGTGTGGATGGAGCTGATCCATGGTCCGTGATACTCACCTGGTGTGAATGGAGCTGATCCATGGTCCGTGATGCTCACCTGGTGTGGATGGAGCTGATCCATGGTCCGTGATGCTCACCTGGTGTGGATGGAGCTGATCCATGGTCCGTGATGCTCACCTGGTGTGGATGGAGCTGGTCCATGGTCCGTGATGCTCACCTGGTGTGGATGGAGCTGGTCCATGGTCTGTGATGCTCACCTGGTGTGGATGGAGCTGGTCCATGGTCCGTGATACTCACCTGGTGTGGATGGAGCTGGTCCGTGGTCCGTGATACTCACCTGGTGTGAATGGAGCTGATCCGTGGTCCGTGATGCTCACCTGGTGTGAATGGAGCTGATCCGTGGTCCGTGATGCTCACCTGGTGTGGATGGAGCTGATCCATGGTCCGTGATACTCACCTGGTGTGGATGGAGCTGGTCCATGGTCCGTGATACTCACCTGGTGTGAATGGAGCTGGTCCATGGTCCGTGATACTCACCTGGTGTGGATGGAGCTGATCCATGGTCCGTGATACTCACCTGGTGTGGATGGAGCTGATCCATGGTCCGTGATGCTCACCTGGTGTGGATGGAGCTGATCCATGGTCCGTGATGCTCACCTGGTGTGGATGGAGCTGATCCATGGTCCGTGATGCTCACCTGGTATGGATGGAGCTGGTCCATGGTCCGTGATACTCACCTGGTGTGGATGGAGCTGGTCCATGGTCCGTGATGCTCACCTGGTGTGGATGGAGTTGATCCATGGTCCGTGATACTCACCTGGTGTGGATGGAGCTGATCCGTGGTCCGTGATACTCACCTGGTGTGAATGGAGCTGATCCATGGTCCGTGATGCTCACCTGGTGTGGATGGAGCTGATCCATAGTCCGTGATGCTCACCTGGTGTGGATGGAGCTGATCCATGGTCTGTGATGCTCACGTGGGTCAGGTGTGGGTACCACAGGGCCCATAGTCTGAGGCTCACCGGGACTAGCTCTCGCTGCTGCTGAAACAGGGACTCACAGGCATGTCTGCCGCAGAGCTGTGCCTGGGTTCCTTAAGGACTGTGACCACTGACCCGTGGAGCTGAGAGCACTTAACTGGTGTGGAGAAAGTGGGTTTTATACATGCATTCTGTGAAAATACGTTTATATCAGAATTAGGAACTAAACGTTATAATTAAACATATCTCTCCAATTAAGTTCTGAACCAGCTAATTGCGTGAGTCCACATAAACTTGTTTTAAAAAATAACAGTAGTGTCTATTTCACCTTAGCGAAACAGAATTACCTCTTTTGCCACTAAGCAGATACACAGATTATACCCATTAGCTTTTCGTTTTTCTATTTTTACGTAATGGAAATGCCTGAAAAATTGAGGGTGAAAAAAGCCTCGAGGCCTGAGGTTGGGCTTGAAATTAAGTGTGTTCTGGTCATTGTCACCAATTTTTTCTTAAATTACAAGGTGCAATTTCACATAAACATGAGTGTTAACGTCCAATTCCCCTTGTGTGCTCATCGGTATCTGCTACGTCTGCTTCACAGCCCACAAACCCAGGGCCAGGCTGGGCTCAGGATTAAATCGTGACTCTCCTATTTGTTTGTGTGTGTACCTGGCAATCTTTCAAAAATAAAATACAGTCACTCTGTGCCTAAGCTTCCTCATTAGAAAAGTGAAAAGAAAGGCAAGGTGTTCCTCCAAAGATGCTTTTAAGAATTAGGCCAGGCGCGGTGGCTCATACCTGTCATCTCAGCAATTTTGGAGGCCGACGCTGGGGGACCACTTGAGGTCGGGAGTTCGAGACCAGGCTGGCCAACATGGTGAAACCCCGTCTCTACTAAAAATACAACAAAATTAGCTGGGCGTGGTGGCGGGTGCCTGTAGTCCCAGCTACTTGGGAGACTGAGGTGCAAGAATCGCTTGAACCCAGCAGTCAGAGGTTGCAGTGAGCCGAGATCTCACCACTGCACTCCAGCCTGGGTGACAGAGCAAGACTCTGTCACAAAAAAAAAAGAATTACATCCACCCATCCACTAAAACTACTCAAAACATGTCTGCACACGCTACCTCCTCGACACACATCACATATTATTTTGATCGGGTATTACGATTAATTTACTACACATCACATATTATTTTTTTTTTTTTTTTGAGACAGAGTCTCGCTCTGTCGCCCAGGCTGGAGTGCAGTGGCCGGATCTCGGCTCACTGCAAGCTCCACCTCCCGGGTTCACGCCATTCTCCTGCCTCAGCCTCCCAAGCAGCTGGGACTACAGGCACCGCCACCTCGCCCGGCTAGTTTTTTCTATTTCTTTTAGTAGAGACGGGGTTTCACCGTGTTCGCCAGGATGGTCTTGATCTCCTGACCTCGTGATCCGCCCGTCTCGGCCTCCCAAAGTGCTGGGATGACAGGTTTGAGCCACCGCGCCCGGCCCACATATTATTCTTTTGATCTGGTATTAGGATTAATTTACTAAGTATTATGCTAATTTGCTAAGTAAATCCCACGTTGAAATAGGAATCATTTTTCCTACAGGAGCTCACGCTATAGTAACTTCGGTAGAAGACGTTTGCATCATGAGCTATATCCTCCTGTAGAGCTATATCCTCCTGTAGAGCTATAGCCTCCTGTAGAGCTATAGCCTCCTGTAGAGTTATAGCCTCCTGTAGAGTTATAGCCTCCTGTATCGATGCTTCTCGCAGACTCTACAACGAACGTTTTTTGAGCTCACGCTATAGTGACGTACGTAGATGTTTGCACACTTAGGTATATCCTCCTGTAGAGCTATATCCTCCTGTAGAGCTATATCCTCCTGTATCAATGCTTCTCGCAGACTCGACAATGAACATTTTTCGAGTCCACGCTATAATGACTTACATAGAAGATGTTTGCACACTGAGGCATATCCTCCTGTAGAGCTATACCCTCCTCTAGAGCTATATCTGCTTCTCGCAGACTCTACAATGGACCTCATCCTGTCTGTTCTTTCGGTGTGGGGGGGGGGTTTACTATCATTATTAAATTTTGTCCCTAACCCTTTTCCCTCAAAGATCATCAAAGAGAGAACAGAAAGAAGCTACATGGCAGATCCTGTCTCACTGTGAAGAGGTATTTTCAGTTGTACAGAGCGATATCCTCCCGTAGAGCTATATCCTCCTGTAGAGCTATATCCTCCTGTAGAGCTATATCCTCCCGTAGAGCTATATCCTCCCGTAGAGCTATATCCTCCTGTAGAGCTATATCCTCCCGTAGAGCTATATCCTCCTGTAGAGCTATATCCTCCCGTAGAGCTATATCCTCCCGTAGAGCTATATCCTCCCGTAGAGCTATATCCTCCCGTAGAGCTATATCCTCCTGTAGAGCTATATCCTCCCGTAGAGCTATATCCTCCTGTAGAGCTATATCCTCCCGTAGAGCTATATCCTCCTGTAGAGCTATATCCTCCCGTAGAGCTATATCCTCCTGTAGAGCTATATCCTCCCGTAGAGCTATATCCTCCTGTAGAGCTATATCCTCCCGTAGAGCTATATCCTCCTGTAGAGCTATATCCTCCCATAGAGCTATATCCTCCCGTAGAGCTATATCCTCCCGTAGAGCTATATCCTCCCGTAGAGCTATATCCTCCTGTAGAGCTATATCCTCCTGTGTCGATGCTTCTCACAGGCTCTACGAGGAACACTTTTCGAGTCCACACTATAGTGACTTACATAGACGTTTGCACACTGAGGTATATCCTCCTGTACAGCTATATCCTCCTGTACAGCTATATCTTCCTGTATCGATGCTTCTTGCAGACTCTACAATGGACATTTTTCCAGCTCACGGTATAGTGACCTACAGAGATGTTTGCACACTGAGGTATATCCTCCCGTATCGATGCTTCTTGCAGCCTCGACAATGAACATTTTTCGAGCTCACGCTGTAGTGACTTACGTAGATGTTTGCACACTGAGGTATATCCTCCTATAGAGCTATATCCTCCTGTGCAGCTATATCCTCCTATATCGACGCTTCTCAAGGCCTCGACAATGAACGTTTTTCGAGCTCACGCTGTAGTGACTTACGTAGATGTTTGCACAGTGACGTATATCCTCCTGTACAGCTATATCCTCCTGTATCGATGCTTCTGGCAGTCTCAACAATGAACATTTTTCAAGCTCATGCTGTGGTGACTTACAAAGAAGACGTCTGCACAGTAAGTTATATCCTCCTGTATTGATGCTTCTCGCAGGCTCTACAAGGAACGTTTTCCCACGTGTTAACATCTCTGAAATCAGCACCTGCTCCCCAACTGTGGAAAGTGTAAGGGGTGTGTGCATGAAATAATGGTGTGTCTTTCCATCCATGGAGTTTTAGATTTGGTAACTGAGAGGAGAATGACTCTTAAAAAGTAGTTAGCTTGGACAGGCGTGGTGGCTCACTCCGGTCATCCCAGCATTTTGGGAGGCCAGGGTGGGAGGCTCACTTGAGGTCAGGAGTTCGAGACCAGCCTGGCCAACATGGCGAAACCCCGTCTGTACTAAAAACACAAAAAATTAGCTGGGTGTGGCGGCGAGCGCTTGTAATTCCAGATCACCGGCAGGCTGAGGCAGGAGAATCACTTGAACCCGGGAGGCAGAGCTTGCAGTCAACCAAGATCACACCACTGCACTCCAGCCTGGGGCCACAGAGGGAGACTCTGTCTCAGAAAAAAATAAAATAAAATAAACATTAAAAAAATGAAAACACGCTTTCGGGAAACATGTTGATGATTTTAAAATACGACATATTGGGACCAGATTCTTAAATGTTGCAGAACTGCACTGTTCCCTCGCCTTTTTTTTGAGACCCCCACCTGCCTTCTCCACCCACGTTTTCTGGTAAAACTCCAAAAATCACTCCAGGGGGAGGTTGGCCCCGACTGATTTATCTGGGCCAAGGTGAAGGGTTCTCTGAAAAATGGGCTGTGATGAGGGACCTCAGAGCCTGCTCACAAAAACACGCAAACAGAACCTCGGTTCTCTCTCTCTCGTGCAGAAGCACTCTGTCTCATCCGTTTGAATTTTCCTAAAATTCAATGGTAAATATCCACAAGGAAAAGAACACAAAACTGGCCCAGCTGTTGCGTCCCAGAGGGTGGGATAAGAAAGTTCATCCCAGTCACGTGGCCGGGACGTTCCCAGCTCTGGGACTCAGGAAACGGGTGGTGAATTGGCAGGTGCTCGAGAGCGTCACAGATTTCGTTGTCAAAGACCAATATGGATTGTACATGGGTGGGCACCTGTCCATCCGTGAGGCTAGGCCTGCAAAACAAACCTTGTCTGCTGTTTGGGTTACAGTCACTAACTCTCTCTTCAAATCCCAAATTGAGAGAAAGAGAGAGAGAGGAGAGAGAAGGAAAGAGAGAGAGAGAGAGAGAGAGAACAAGAAGGAGAGAGATAGAGACAAAGAAAGAGAGAAAGAGAGACAAAGAAAGAGAGAAACAGAGAGAAAGATAAAGAGACAGAAAGAGAGAGAGAGAACAAGGAGAGGAATAGAGACAGAGAAAGAGAGAGACAGAGAGACAAAGAGAGAAACAGAGAGAAAGAGCGACAAATAAAGAGACAGAAAGAGAGACAGAGATAAAGAGATAGAGAGAGATAGGGAGGGAGAGAGACACAGAGAGAGGGCGGGAGGAAGGGAGGGAGAAATAGAAAGAGGGAGAGAGAGAGAAAGGAACAGGGAGAGAGGGAGAGAGAGAGAGACAGAGAGGGAAGGAGAGAAACAAAGAGGGAGAAAGAGACACAGTGAGAGAGAAAGAGAGAGGGAAGAGAGAGAGGGAGGGAGAGGGAGGGAGGAAGGAAGGGAGGGAGAGAGACAGAAACAGAGAGACAGAGAAAGAGACAGACAGACAGAGAGGGAGAGAGAGAAAGAGAGAGAGAGGGAGGGAGGGAAGAGGGGAGAAAGAAAGAGAGGGAGAGAGAGAAAAGAGAGACAGAGAGAGGGAGGGAGAGAGAAACAGAGAGAGGGAAGGAGGAAAGAAGGGAGTAAGAGAGGGAGAGAGGGAGAAAGAGAAAAAGAGAGGCAGACAGGGAGGGAGGCAGAAAGAAAGATAGGGAGAGAGGAAGAGAGAAAGAAAGAGAGAGGGAGAGAGGAAGAGCGATGGAAAGAGAGAGAGGGAGAGAGGAAGAGCGATGGAAAGAGAAAGGGAGGGAGGAAGGGAGAAACAGAAACAGGGAAAGAGAAAGACAGAGAAACAGAGAGAGGCAGAGAGAGAAAGACAGAGAGGGAGGGAGGGAAGAAGAGAGAAAGAGAGAAAGGAAGAGAGAGAGGGAGAGAGACGTGACACGCCTGGTGTGGGTGTCAGCCACATCCCACGTTATCTCTGGGTGAGGTTGTGTGTGCCTCTGTGCGTGTTCCAGCCGTTCACTCCTCCACCTCTGACTGCAAACGTGTGTGAGTATCTGTGTGTGTT
The DNA here is from genome assembly GCF_007565055.1 of Rhinopithecus roxellana. Classification (NCBI taxonomy): domain Eukaryota; kingdom Metazoa; phylum Chordata; class Mammalia; order Primates; family Cercopithecidae; genus Rhinopithecus; species Rhinopithecus roxellana. Next base: position 5,808,877 of record NC_044570.1, read on the forward strand.
TCTGGCGTCACCCACTCATCCTCATCCCCATGTAGGGAGCTGTGCTGGGCTCGAAAGGATCCTCCTGCCTCAGCCTCTGGAGCAGCTGTGACTACAGGTGCCTGTATCACCACACCCGGCTATGTTTTTGATTTTTTTGTAGAGAGAGGGTCTTGCTATGTGGTCCAGGCTGGTCTCCAGCTGCTGAACTGCAATGATCCTCCCGTTTCAGCCTCTCCTGGGTAGCTGGGACTGCAGGCACACACCACCACAGACAGCTAAGCTTCTGGTTTTGTTTTTGAGACCGAGTCGCACTCTGTCACCCGGACTCAAGCGGAGTGCTATCATCCCCACTCACTGCAACTGCTGACCTGCCCCGGGAGCGAGGACCGAGGGGGATGATGTGGCCTAGGAGGACCCTGGGAGACCCGGGGAGCTTTCTGTGGGTCCACAAAACCAATGCCCTTTTGGGTTTGTGTGTGCATGCATGCTAGTTTGTGTCTGTGTGTGTGTGCATGCATGCATGCGAGTGTGTGTATCTGTCCATGTGTGTATACATCGTGTCTGTGTGTATATATATACGTGCTATTGTGTGTGCGTGTGTATGTATACATCTCTGCGTGCCTGTATGCATACATCTCTGTGTGCGTGTATGTGTCTGTGGGTGCATGCGCACTAGTGTATGTGTGTGTTCATGCATGCCAACGTGTGTGTAAGTATGTGTCTTTGTGCATGTGTGTACGTATACATCTGTGTCTGTGCATGCATACTAGTGTGTGTAGTGTAATCGCACACACGTATGTGCATGTCAGTGTGTGTACACATCTGTATGCACGTATGTATGCACCTGTGTGTGTGCATGCGTGCTACTGTATGTGCATACGCATGTGCGTTTGTGTATATGCATGCTAGTGTGTGTGTGTATGTAGGCATCTGTGTGTATATATGTTCGTGTATGTGCACACACGTGTGTGCATGAATGCTACTGTGTTTATGTATGTGTGTATGTAGGCGTCTGTGTGTGTATGCATCTATATCTGTACAAGCATGCTAGTATATGTGAACACACGTGCGTGTGCATGAATGTTAGTGTGTTTATGTATGTGTGTATGTAGGCGTCTGTGTGTGTATGCATCTATGTGTGTGCAAGCATGCCAGTGTATGTCCACACAGGTATGTATGCTAGTGTGTGTTTATGTATGCATATGTGTGCATGTACATATGTATTCATCTTGTGCGTGCATGCTAGTGTGTGCATGTATGTATGCATCTGTGTGTGCATTCATGCTAGTGTGTGCATGTGCATGTATGTGTCCGTGTGCATGTGTGATTGTGTGTATGTGTGTGTGTGTGTATACAGGTGTCTCTGTGTGTATGCCTGCTAGTGTATGTGAACACACGTGTGTGCACACTAGTGTGTGGGCATATGTGAGTGTGTGTGCATGCATGCTAGTGCGTGTGTGTATACATGCTAGTGTATGTGCGTGTACATGTGTGTTTGTGTGCATGCATGCCAATGTGTGCACCTGTGTATGTAGGCGTCTGCGTGCATGCATGCTAACATATGTGAACACATGTATATGTATGCTAGTGTGTGCATGCATGCTATTGTAAGTGAACACACGTGTGTGTGCCTGCTAGTGTGTGTGCATATGCGAGTATGTTTGTGTGCATGCATGCTAGTGTGTGCGTGTGTGTATGTAGGCGTCTGTGTCCATGCATGCTAGTGTATGTGAACACACATGTGTGTGGTGTATGTGAACACACGTGTGTGCATGCATGCTGGTGTGTGTGCCCCCTGTGTGTGGGCATATGTGAGTGTGATTTGTGCATGCGTGCTAGTGTGTGTGTGTGTACACATGCTAGTGTGTGTGCGTGCACATGTGTGTTTGCATGCATCCCAGTGTGTGCATGTGTGTATGTAGGCATCGGTGTTCATGCATGCTAGCGTATGTGGACACGTATATGCATGCCAGTGTGTGCACGCATGCTAGTGTATGTTGAACACACGTGTGTGTGCCTGCATGCTGGTGTGTGTGCATGCTAGTGTGTGGGCATACGTGAGTGTGTTTCTGTGCATGCATGCTAGTGTATGTGTGTGCGTGTGTGCCATTTTGTCCGCCATAATAGAGAGTAGAGAGAAGCGGGGAGATTAGAAAACTCCAATTAAGCCTTTGAAAAGACCATCTGCCAAACGGTGACTGGGGTTCCGTGTAAACAAAACGCCTGTGCCGGTTACAAACACATGATCTTACCTATTGTATGGTGTTACAAATTAAAATTAGGTTAACCCACCTACACAGTACCTCTGCTGCATCTTCAATTTCTCATGGAGGCTGAGCATTGCTGGTGCATATTCACCCCGCCTGATGAGTCCTCATTATGTCTGTAGCAGCGGTATACACAGTGCACAGCATAATCAAAGCCTGGGGGTACGTATTAATTATCCTTTTGAATACTGATGAAATTTTAAAAAGATCTCCTTTAGGCTGCCATCATCAGCAGATGAAACAAAGGCGCGCACAGCTTGTGCGCAGAGGCTCACATGTGTTTTTACATCTGTTCGGGATATTTCAATTTGAAGCTCAACAAGCAGAGACTGCGATTAAAGAAGATGATGAAGGGAAAGGGGGGGGGGGGAGAGAAGGAAAAAAAAAAAAAGTCCTTCAATGACAAATAACAAACAGACCCCGCCCCCAGCTCATTGAGTAGAGAACAAAATGAGTTTCCTTCTCCAAGAATGCACTGTGGCTTTATTTTGTCTCTCTCAGGAGGATGATTTAAAAGCAACAATCCACGCATATGCAACGGGAAGGGTGTGGTGATGGTAACTACACCTGTTACCTGCAAACACCACAGCTCTCCTGCACAAACCTGCAGCTGCATTCTGCCCTTCTCCCGGCAGCTTCTCTCCTGGGGTCCTGTTGGGGGTCCCGGAAGCTCAGAGAGAAGGAAGAAGAGAGCTGCCCCTTTCAGAAAGGTTCGGGCGCTGGTCTTTGTTTTCTTGCTTGTATTAGAATGGGGTGGTCTGGAGGGCAGCAGAAAGAGAAAAGACCCCATATGTACCAAGAGGCAGTGCGGGGGGGGGGGGGTTCTTGGAAATTGACAAGCTGTTTCATGGAACTCCATTCCCTGGGGGGAGAGAGGGCCGTGATGCAACCGCTTGCATTGGAGACAGGACTTGGGAGTTTGGGTTAGAGAAAGTCCATCCTGGGAACGTCACACACACACCGCGGCCTGTTGTGGGGGAGCGGGAGCGGGGAGGGATCGCTTTAGGAGATACATGTATTGTAAATGATGAGTTCATGGGTGCAGCACACCAACATGGCACATGTAGACATATGTGACAAACCTGTACGTTGTGCACCTGCACCCTAGAACTTAAAGGATAATAATAATTAAACCCCCCCCCCCCCACACACACACACACACACACACAAAAGAAAAGATCCTTCCTGTTTGCAGGCATGGCCTTAGATTTAAAACCAAAAAAAAGTGTTGCCTGCTTACAAATGCCAATTTGTTTTTACTTCTGTGTTTAAAGGGATACAGAGGGTGTGATCAAAGCTGCATTCTCGAAAGAGGACTTTGAGCCTCTCCTCTGAACTGGCTGTGTAGAGGCATTTTTTATCCAGTTTGCTGAAAATTCAATGGGTGTGCCTTCATGAGGAAATTCGCTGGGCACTACGGCTCCGTGCCCCCATGAACTTTTTTATTTGTTAGTGTGGGGTTTTTTTTGAGACAGAGTCTCGCTCTGTCACCCAGGCTGGAGTGCAGTGGCACCATCTCAGCTCACTGCAACCTCTGCCTCCCAGGTACAAGCAATTCTCCTGCCTCAGCCTCTTAAGTAGCTGGGGTGACAGGTGCCCACCACCACGCTTGGCTGATGTTCGTCCTTTTAGTAGAGACGGGGTTTCACCATGTTGGCCAGGCTGGTCTCGAACTCCTGACCTCAGGTGATCCACCCACCTTGGCCTCCCAAAGTGCTGGGATGACAGGTGTGAGCCACCGTGCCTGGCCCTCGTTAACTTCTCCAGAGTTTCCTTCTATATACAACCTGTATGTCTAGGAGTGTATCATTTGTCTGTCACCCGTTCTTCCAATGAGAAGACGCCATAATGCTACTTTCTTTTCTTTTTTTTTTTTTTTTTTTTTGAGAGAGAGTCTCGCTCTGTTGCCCAGGCTGGAGTGCAGTGGCACCATCTCGGCTCACTGTAAGCTCCGCCTCCCGGGTTCACACCATTCTCCTGCCTCAGCCTCCTGAGTAGCTGGATGACAGGTGCACACCACCATGCCTCGCTAATGTTTGTCCTTTTAGTAGAGACGGGGTTTCACCGTGTTAGCCAGGATGATCTCGATCTCCTGACCTTGTGATCCGCCCGCCTCGGCCTCCCAAAGTGCTGGGATTACAGGCATGAGCCACCGCGCCCGGCCATAATGTTATTTTCTAACCAGCACTGGCCACTGGTCAGGTGTAGTGGTTCACTCCTGTAATCCCAACACTTTGGGAGAGGGAGGCAGCTGAATTGTTTGAGCCCAGGAGACGGAGACCACATTGAACAATGGAGCGAAACCTCATCTCTATAAATAAAATAAAATAAAATAAAATAAAATAAAATAAAAGCACAGAGCCGGGTGCGGTGGCTCACGCCTGTAAATTTCACCAATTTGGGAGGCTGAGACGGGTGGATCACTTGAGGTCAGGAGTTTGAGACCAGCCCGGCCAACATGGTGAAACCCCGTCTCTACTAAAAATACTAAAACTAGCCAGGCGTGGTGGCAGGTGCCTGTCATCTCAGCTACTCAGGAGAATGAGGCAGGAGAATCGCTTGAACTGGGAGGCGGAGGTTGCAGCGAGCTGAGATCGCGCCACTGTACTCCAGCCCGGGTGACAGAGTGAGACCCCGTCTCAAAAAGAAAACACAAAAGATTAGCCCAGTGTGTTGGTGCCTGTAGTCCCAGCTACATGGGAGGCTAAGGTGGGAGGAGCACCTGAGCCCAGGGAGGTCAAGGCTGCAGCGAGTTGTCTGAGCACCGCTACACTCCAGCCTGAGTGACAGAGTGAGACTCTCTCTCAAAACACCAAAGAACTGGCCGCTGTTTCCAGATAGACAGTCTTCTGCAAGGAGGCCAAGGAAGGCAGATCACGAAGTCAAGGGATCAAGACCAGCCTGGCCAACACAGTGAAACCCCGTCTCTACTAAAAATATAAAAAATTAGCCGAGCGAGGTGGCAGGTGCCTGTAGTCCCAGCTACTCGGGAGGCTGAGGCAGGAGAATGGCGTGAACCCGGGAGGCGGAGCTTGCAGTTGCAGTGAGCCGAGATCGCGTCACTGCACTCCAGCCTGGGCGACACAGCGAGACTCCGTCTCAAAAAAAAAAAAAAAAAAAAAAAAAAAAAAAAAAAAGGATCATTCAGCCCAGGGAAAGTGGCAACATACTCTTTGCCCTGTTCCTATCATAAGTCACATCGCATCCCCCCAAAAGGATCTGTGGAAATCCTGACCCACCCCCCTGCCCCACAGCTACCTCAGAATGTAACTTTCTCTGGAACTACGGTGTCTCCAGCTGTCATGAGTTATGATGAGGCTACAATGGACTGGGATGGGCTCTGATCTAATGACTGGTGCCTTTGTAGAAATTTTTTTAAATGTTGATACATAGCGGCACAGACCCATAGAAAGGCCACGTGGAGACGGAGGCAGAGACTGGAGTGATGCGGCCACAAGCCCAGGGATGCCTGGAGCCCCCAGGAGCTGGGAGAGGCAGGAAGGATCCTCCCCTAGAGCCTCCGGAGGGAAGCAAACACAACTGCAATGGTTTAGATGGTGAGCTCCAAATATGTCCATGTCCTAAGCCCCAGAACCTGGGAATGGGACATCATTTGGAAAAAGGATCTTTGCAGATGGATTAACGATCTGGAGATAAGATCATGCTGCAGTAGGATGTGCCTTAAACACAACGACAGGCGTCCTTGTACGAGACAGAAGAGGAGACACAGACACACAGGAGAAGGCCACGTGGAGACGGAGGCAGACACTGGAGTGATGAGGCCACAAGCCCAGGAACACCTGGAGCCCCCGGGAGCTGGGAGAGGCAGGAAGGATCCTCCCATAGAGCCTCTGGAGGGAACTGGATACACCTGCAGTGAATTAAACTATAGCCCCAGAAAGATCTGCCCATGTCCTAACGCCCAGACCTGGAATAAGGCCTTATTCAGCAATAGGGTCTTTGCAGATGCTATTAAGTGAAGGAGTGTGAGAGGAGATCCTCCTGAAGTAGGGGGGGTCTTAAATGCAATGGCAGGTGTCCTTCTAAGAGACAGAAGAGGAGACACAGACACAGAGGAGGAGGCCACGTGGAGAAGGAGGCAGAGACTGGAGTGATGCGGCCACAAGCCCAGGGGATGCCTGGAGCCCCAGGTGCTGGGAGAGGCAGGAAGGATCCTCCTCTAGAGGCTCCAGAAGGAACCAAGCCTGCCAACACCTTGATCTCAGGCTTCGGGTCTTCAGAGCTAGGAGAGGGTAAAATTATCCTGTGTTAAGACACACAGTTACGGCATATGGCAGTTTGTGTTGGTAACTGCCAGGAATGAATACAGTGTACCTGAACAGACTCCACGGGTGAGATGAGGGCTGTGAGTGAAGTCTAGGTGGCTCAGCCTGTGAATTTGCAGCGTGGTGAGAATAAGGAACAGAAAACGTCACCATAAATAGGGCACGGTGGCTCACGCCTGTCATCGCAGGACTTTGGGAGACCAAGGCAGGTGGATCACCTGAGGTCAGGAGTTCGAGACCAGCCCGGTCAACATGTTGAAACCCCGTCTCTACTAAAATGTGACTTAAATTTCTCCTGTGGGCTCCTGGTCGCTACCCATGAGACGCCACAGAAGCCACAGAACTGCCCGAGGAAGGGAGGCTGCCACATACAGCTATCACTTTTCATCAGCCAAGAATGTAAAGTGGAAAGAGTGAGCGTGAGCTTGGAGATTTGGGGAGTCTCTTGTGAAAGTCGAATCTGAAATTGCAGCGGAAGACGCATCGGTCAGGGTCCTAGTCCTTTAAAATCCGGGGTATAAATTTGCTTTGCTTGGAGACTTGCTGGTTCTAAGCCATCACTTTGCAGACAAGCAGAATAAGAAGAGAGGAGCCTGGGGTTTCGGTGAGGAGGAAAAGATTCGTCATTAGCATAGAGGCTTTAAAGACCGTTCCTGATTATAAGGAGCGTGTCAGAGGTGTGTGAGTTCTAACCAGCTTATTAAATTTTTTACAACCCAGTCAGCGGCACAAAAATTAGAGAATAACATGAGGCTATATTGGATTCTTCTCTTGCATTTACACACGATTTTTTTTTTTCTTTTTGAGAGAGAGTCTCACTCTGTCACCCAGGCTGGAGTGCAGTCGCGCGATCTCAGCTCACTGCAAGCTCCGCCTCCTGGGTTCACGCCATTCTCCTGCCTCAGCCTCCTGTGTAGCTGGGATTACAGGCACCTGCCACTGCGCCCGGCTAATTTTTGTATTTTTAATAGAGACGGGATTTCGCCATGTTGGCCAGGCTGGTCTCGAACTCCTGACCTCAAGTGATCCACCTGCCTCAGCCTCCCAAAGTGCCGGGATGACAGGTGCGACCCCTGTGCCCAGCCTGAATTTATGCACATTTATTTATTTTTGCATACACTCCTCAGTCGACATATTTCTCTTTGCTGTTTCATCGTACCCACAAACACAGCTTTATTTCATTTTCCAAGCATGCTACATACCATTTTTTTCCCTCCAATTATCGAGACTGTCCCATTAAATGGCAGCTGATTCCTGCTTTCCCCAGGTGACTGTTGGGCTCACCAGAGCTCGCACCAGGTCTGAGTTTGCTGACAGACGCGTTCCCACGTCTCGCAGTAAATGAACGGATGTGTCACCATGACGGACGGGCAGGCTTTTGAAAGACGGGAACACACTGTCTTCGGCCGTATCATTTGTCTGAAACCCTCCAAGGCGTTCTGTGGGGAAGGAGTCAGGAAGGAGTTGGGGTGAATCAATAGCACTTTGGGAGGCCGAGGCAGGTGGATCACCGAGAGTCAGGAGTTCAAGACCAGCCTGGCCAACAGGGTAAAACCCCATCTCCACTAAAAATACAAAAATTAGCCAGGTGCAATGGCGGGTGCCTGTCATCCCAGCACTTTGGGAGGCCGAGGCAGGCGGATCACTGAGAGTCAGGAGTTCGAGACCAGCCTGGCCAACATGGTGAAACCCCGTCTCTACCGAAAACACAAAACGTTAACTGGGCGCGGTGGCTCACGCCTGTCATCCCAGCACTTTGGCAGGCCAAGGTGGGCAGATCACCTGAGGTCAGGAGTTCGAGGCCAGCCTGGCCAACAGGGTAAAACCCCATCTGCACTAAAAATACAAAAATTAGCCAGGTGCGATGGCAGGTGCCTGTCATCCCAGCACTTTGGGAGGCCGAGGCGGGTGGATCACCTGAGGTCAGGAGTTCGAGACCAGCCTGGCCAACATGGTGAAACCCCGTCTCTACTAAAAATACGAAACATCAGCCGGGCGTGGTGGCACATGCCTGTCATCCCAGCAGGTTGGGAGCCCGAGGCAGGTGGATTAGGAGTTTGAGACCAGCCTGACCCACTTGGAGAAACCCCATCTCTATTAAAAAATGCAAAATTTCACGCATGGTGGTGGGTGCCTGTCATCCCAGGTACTCGGGAGGCTGAGGCAGGAGAATCGCTTGAACCTGGGAGGTGGAGGTCGCAGTCAGCTGAGATAGTGCCAGTGCACTGCAGCCTGGGTGATAGATCGAGACTCCATCTCAAAAAAAAGAGAGAGAGAGAATTTTGACAAAGTGATGGCTCATCCATGAAGAATAAAGGTGACCTTCCTCCAAAGTCCATTCCCTTGATGACTCAAAGACACAGAAGTCTGGCCATATTAGGATTTTACTGTCCATTCCTCCAGAGACTTAGTCCCACACTCTATGACTGCCAACCTCTCACCATACCCAGACTGTAAATATCAACCTCTCCCGTTTGAAGAAAAAAAAAAAACAAGCATTGAAACGGCCTGACACGGTGGTTCGTGCCTGTCATCCTGGCACTTTGGGAGGCCGAGGCGGGCGGATCACTTGAGGCCGGGAGTTCAACACCAGCCTGGCCACCATGGTGAAACCCCGTCTCTACTAAAAATACAAAAACTAGCTGGGCGTGGTTGCAGGTGTCTGTAATCCCGGCTACTCGGGAGGCTGAGGCAGGAGAATCGCTTGAACCTGGGAGGCGGAGGTTGCAGTGAGCGGAGATCTCACCATTGCATTCCAGCCTGGGTGACGGAGTGAGACTCAAAAAAAAGAAAAAGAAAGAAAAGAAGCAGCATGGAAACTCACTGCGATTAAGGGACCGATTTTATCTTCCTCTACCACCTTGATTCTTGTTTAAATTTTGTCTTTTGCTGCCAGGCTGAAATTTCATGCCTGGGTTCAGCCTAAAGCAAACTTTAACAGCTGAGTTACAAACCCCTAAAAATAGCCTTCCGTAGTCAAAGTGCTGACACGTTGGATCTAGTCGGGAAGGAAGGTGGCAGAGTTCTAATTAAAAGGACACGCAGTGCTTTGTCTTTGACTAACCTAAATAGCGATCAGGTTAACTTACAGTTTCCCTGCATTAGAGAGGCTTACAGGACATAGAAAACTTATTTTTCTCTCCAAAATAATAATAATAATAATAATAATAATAATAATAATAATAATGGATTCTCCATTAGGATGATAGATGAAGAAAAGTGAACTTGTGCATGGCCTTAGAAAGAACACGAACGGGCCGGGCACAGTGACTCACGCCTGTCATCCCAGCACTTTGGGAGGCAGAGGCAGGTGGATCGTTTGAGGTCAGGAGTTCGAGACCAGCCTGGTCAACATGGTAAAACCCTGTCTCTCTCTATTAAAAATACAAAAATTATCCAGGCAAATTGGCAGGTGCCTGTGATCCCAGCTACTCAGGACGATCAGGCAGGAGAATCGCTTGAACCCGGGAGGCAGAGGTTGCAGTGAGCCAAGATCACACCACTGCACTCCAGACTGGGTGACAGAGCGAGACTCCAAGAAAGAAGAAAGAAGGAAAGAAAGAAAGAAGGAAGGAAGGAAGGAAGGAAGGAAGGAAGGAAGGAAGGAAGGAAGGAAGGAAGGAAGGAAGGAGAGAGAGAGAGAGAGAGGGAGGGAAGGGAGGGAGGGAGGGAGGGAAAGAAAGAGAGAAAGAAGGAAAAGAAAGAAAGAAAGAAGAGAAGAAAGAAGAAAGAAGAAGAAAGAAAAGAAGAGAAAGAAAGAAGAAAGAAAAAACGGAAAGTAGAAAAAGCAGGAACGGAAGGACGGGAAGGAAGGAACGGAAGGAAGGACGGAGGAGAAGAGAGGGAGGGAGGTGCAGCGGGTAGTGCGCGGTCGGAAGGGCGGAAGAAGCGGGACACGGAGGGGGGACGAGCGGGCGGGCCAAAAGAGAGAACGCAAAGCCAGAACTCCCACAAAAAAACTCCAACGTGAAGCCGAAAGGATAGAAGAACGCAGGAGGCAGAAGGAAGAAGGAAGGAAGGAAGGGAAGAAAGAGGTTTAAACCATACGGTCTGATGGCAACTATAGCTGTTAATACTTAAATTGGCTATTAGGTAATAAAAATAAACATTTTCCCTCCTCTCTCTCTCTTTAAGCATCTCGGTGACTATTTTTTTTTTTTTTCTTTTCTGGGTCCAATCTTGCATTTATTTCTTCCGCGTGCGAGAATGAGGGCATCTGGTATGATTTTTCATTTTCATTTTTGCCTCATAACATTTTCTTCTCAGATTTCGTCGGAGGCCTGGATAAAAGTCCTCCTGCTTTATAATTTAGCTTTTATTACTTCCTTTACCATTTTTCCCACGTGGGCACTCGGACTTTCTTTCTTTCTCTCTTTCTTTCTTTCTTCTTCCTTCTTTCCTTCCTTCCTTTCTTTCTTTTTTTTTTTCTACTTTGGTCCTGATTCTCTCCTCAATCCTTATTTCCTGCTTGCTAAGACGTTTTTCTAACCCGGTTTTATAAAAAGTAAATAAACACTGTTTTGTTTATTTCTTTGCACCGGTAAATTTATCCATAGCGAGTTCTTGGCACATAGTTTTCTCCTGAAGATGAAGGCTGGGTGACCGGAAAGAAGAGATGTAGAAAGCTGAAGGACAGAGAGGTACATGGAAATGATTTGTCTTTACCTTCAAGGAAAAGGGAGGAGGAAGATAACAATTATAAATGAATATAGGGTTGCTTTTGGAGACGCAAAAGTTTTGTTCATAGTAAGTTATAATATGACCACTTACATGAAGTTTCAACAATAATTTTTTTTCTTTTTTTTCAGACAGAGTCTCGCTCTGTCACCCAGGCTGGAGTGCAGTGGCACGATCTCAGCTCACTGCAAGCTCCACCTCCTGGGTTCAAGGGATTCTCCTGCCTCAGCCTCCCAAGTAGCTGGGATTACAGGCACCCACCACGACGCCCAGCTAATTTTTATATTTTTAGTAGAGACGGGCTTTCACCATGTTGGCCAAGCTGGTCTCGAACTCCTGACCTCAGGTGATCCACCTGCCTCAGCCTCAAAGTGTCTCTCTCATCTACACTTTTATACCAGGGACATTGACTGGGTTTTTGGTGCATTTTGACATTTTACAGTTTTTGTACATGGACTCTCAGAACTGCAGGAAATTCATGTGCTGAGGGGGTTGGATCTTTGGATAGGGGGAGAATAGTCTTGTTCTTTTAATTTCAGTATAAGAAATGTGGTCCTCTAGGTCTCAAAGCCTCACTGACAGACAGTGGGAGCATTTGGATACACAGGAACCGCCGGCCTCTGCAGTAGTGTGCGCTGGCTAACCAGAAGCTGGATCTGTGTTCCAGGGACGCCCTCTGCTGGGATAATCTACAGCTTCTCTTTCTTGCTTTCAGAATCTCTGTATCTTTTTTTTCTTTTTTGAGATGGAGTCTCGCTCTGTCGCCCAGGCTGGAGTGCAGTGGCCGGATCTCAGCTCACTGCAAGCTCCGCCTCCTGGGTTTACGCCATTCTCCTGCCTCAGCCTCCCGAGTAGCTGGGACTACAGGCGCCCGCCACCTCGCCCGGCTAGTTTTTTGTATTTTTAGTAGAGACGGGGTTTCACCATGTTGGTCGGGCTGGTCTCGAACTCCTGGCCTCATGATCCACCTGCCTCAGCCTCCCCAAGTGCTGAGATCGCAGGTATGAGCCACCATGGCCAGCCCACATGCTTTTCTTACTCAACATTATGTCTTAAAGATATTCCTAGGTCAGTAGATACAGATCTACCCCTACTTTACTGCTACTTAGTCATCCAGGGAAGGCTTCTAGATTGTATTGAGCTGTTTAAAAAATGTGTTTGACTCATTTCCAGGTTTTTGCTTTAATTTTTGGGGGTGGGACAGTCTCACTCTGTTACCCAGGCTGGAGTGCGGTGGTGCAATCTCGGCTCACTGCAACCTCTGCCTCCCGGGATCAAGCAGTTTCTCCTGCCTCAGCCTTCTGTGTAGCTGGGATGACAGGCGCCCACCACCACACCTGACTAATTTTTGTATTTTTAGTAGAGACGGGATTTCACCATGTTGGCCAGGCTGATCTTGAACTCCTGACCTCAGGTGATCCATCTGCCTCAGCCTCCCAAAGTGCTGGGATAACAGGCGTGAGCCACCACATCCAGCTAATTATTTGTACTTTTAGTAGAGACGGGGGTTTCACCACATTGGTTAGGCTGGTCTCGAACTCCTGACCTCAGGTGATCTGCCCGCCTCGGCCTCCCAAAGTGCTGGGATTACAGGGGCGAGCCAGTGTGCCCAGCAAGAGTCTCCATATCTTACAGGCTTTGGAAAAGATGGTTTCAAAGAATCCAGTAAGAGTTCTCTTCGGAGCTGATTCATGCTGAAATTTCACCTGCATTCAGGATGCGTTGAGAATAAAACAGGGGAAGTGTCAGGGGCTTGGGATGAAGGACGCCAGAAGCAGGAAGGTCTGCCTGCAGGGAGAACGTGTTGCTCAGAGATCACTCAAGCATGGCCAGCATCCCCCACCTTCCCAAGACACCCAACCCCTTACCCCGTCTTCCCAATCCTCATCAACAAACCAGTGGAGACGATTTCAGTTTCCTATTGCTGCTGCTGCGAGAACTGCTATGAACTCAGTATCTTAAACAACAGTCATGAGCCAGGCGCGGTGGCTCACGCCTGTCATCCCAGCACTTCGGGAGGCCGAGGCGGGTGGATCACTTGAGGTCAGGAGTTCAAGACCAGCCTGGCCAACAGAGCGAAACCCCGTCTCTACTAAAACTACAAAAATTAGCCATGTGTGGTGGTGAGCACCTGTAATCCCAGCTACTCGGGAGGCTGAGGCAGAAGAATCGCTTGAACCCGGGAAGGGGAGTTTGCAGTGAGCCGAGATCATGCTGTTGCACTCCAGCCTGGGCAACAGAGCGAGACTCTGTCTCAAAAAAAAAAAATTAGGGGTTTGGGAAGAGGTTGTGCATGGACCTGTTTATTATCTATCTACCTATCTATCTATCTATCTATCTATCTATCTATCTATCTATCATCAATCATCTATCTATCATCTCTCTGTCTTGTCTACCATCTATCAATATCTATCTACATGTATCTATCCATTTATCTATCCATCATCTCCCTATCTGTCCCAGTCTATCTATCTATCCATCTCTATCTATCTCTATATCTATCTATCCATCTATCCATGTGTCATGTCTCTGTCTCTGTCTATCACCCGTCTATCTACCTACCGGCCTATCTATCCACTTAAATAAATTTGACCGACTCTGCATCGAGCCCAGCTTCCTCTTGGTTCATCACTCCTGTCGTAGTTAGAGTGAGGCTCCGGCAGCTTTCTGGCTTTCCAAATGTTCCATCAACTTCGCGAGAGGCTGGAACCTCCAGGACTTGAGCCGTTTCACGTGTGCACACACGTGTACAAGTCTCTGTGTCAACCAAGATGTTTACGCTTGATGGAAGCAGCTCTGTGCCAGGCACAGCAGCCGACACAACCCAAAGGGGACCTACGCTCCCCTCCAGAACCAAGCAGGGTCTTTTTGAGGATGGCCCAGGCATCCCCAAATCACCCTGGAATTTAAACAGTATAAACCAAGCAAGTGGATGAGGCCGGGCACGGTGGCTCACGCCTGTCATCCCAGCACTTTGGGAGGCTGAAGCGGGTGGATCACCTGAGGTCAGGAGTTCGAGACCAGCCTGGCCAACATGGTGAAACCCCGTCTCTAATGAAAATACAAAAAGTTAGCCAAGAGTGGGTGGCGGGCACCTGTAATCCCAGCTACTCGGGAGGCTGAGGTTGCAGAATTGCTTGAATCCGGGAGGTGGAGGTTGCGGTGAGCCGAGATCACACCACTGCACTGCAGCCTGGTGACAGAGCAAGACTCCATCTCAAAAAAAAAAAAAAAAAAGCAAGTCAAGATGATTCTGGGGACAGCAGGGTTGTGACGCTTTCCTCCGCCCAGCCTCTGTAGCAAAAGAGAAACAGTTGGGTTGCAAGAAGTTGCACCAGAATGCCAGCCCTGAAACCCAACGGCAATGATTCCTGCCCGGGTGGGAAACTGTGTTTCTCAGCAACGTGGGGTTAGCCCTGAATGACAGGAGCCAGCGGAAAGAAAAGTCTTTGCTCTGATTTTGATCACGTTTATGAGCTTTTGTCGATTTAATGTTCTAGGTTGGAGGTTGTGGGGAGTAGGTTGTGGTTTAATTTCCTTTCCTTTTGTGCATTTGTAATTAAAAATCCATAGTGAGCCAAAGGACAGAGGAAAGAAATCGAATACAGTCAGGGGAAGGCGAGCTGCTTTTTTTGGACTGTTTTTGTTTTCGATTTTTCTTTTCTGGGATGTATCAACTTAAGTGATACGACCACTTAACAAATAGCCAAAGAGACCCCATCTTCTCTGCAAATGCAGGGGGCCCTCCAGCCTCCACACACACACATGGTCAGCACACGCCGGAGACAATTGGAAACAGAGCTCTACACTTTGGAGCCTCGTCTCTCTCTCTGATGTATGACCTCCATGTATTTAAAATTTTAACCAATGGAGAAAACACACACACACACACACACACGAGTTCTGATCTCAAATTACATATCATATGTGAGCCTTCACGTTTTAAAAGATGATAAAAATGTCAGTAATATCATACATGCCAGACACTCCAAAGATTCCCCACCCTCTAACTAGTCTACAAGGCTCAGGTTCTCTGAAAACAATGGCACGCAGAAAGCAGGCTGCTGTGGAAAAGGCCAGTTCTCAAGATGGCAGCACACACAGAGGCCTTTGTTGAAAGGAGCATGAAAGACAGGCTTGGCCAAGGTCTCCGGAGACCTTCTCACAGACCGTGATGGACACACACACCCGAAACTGCTGTGATGACTTTGCGTTCATCGTGAGTGCATTGTGGTTACATTTATTTAAATATTTGGGAAGTGGATAGATAGGGAGATAGGCAGGTAGGTAGATAGAGGATAGGCAGAGAGAGAGAGAGAGATGACTGATACATAGATGGATAGATAGATAGACACATAGATACATAGATAGATACAGAGATGATAGACAGAGACAGACAGGGACGTGATAGATAGATAGATAGATAGATAGATAGATAGATAGATGGATGATAGATAGATGACAGAGACAGAATCAATAGATAGATGATAGATAGATAGATAGACAAATGGAGATAGATGATAGATAGATAATAGATAGAGATGATAGATAGATGGTAGATAGATATATAGATAGATATAGATAGATGATAGATGATAGAGAGGTGATCAGTAGATAGATGGATAGATAGACAGAGATGCATTGATAGATAATAGATAGATAGATGATAGATAGATAGATAGATAGATAGATAGATAATAGAAACAGAGAGAGGTAACCAATAGATGATAGATAGATAGATAGATAGATAGATAGATAGATAGATAGATAGATAGATAGATAGATAGATATAGATATATAGGCAGATGATAGATACAGAGATAGATACATAGATGTTAGGGACAGAGAGGAAAATGATAGATAGATAGATGACAGATAGAGATGATACATGGTAGATAGATATGTAGATAGACAGATATAGATAGATGATAGAGAGGTGATCAATAGATGGATAGACAGATAGATAATAGATACACAAATAGAGAGAGAGATAGAGAGATGGATACATAAATGACAGATAGATGGTAGATATAGATTGATAAATAAATGATAAATGATTAGGTACATAGATATGGATAGACAGATGGAGAGATGACAGATAGATGACAGGTGGCTAGGTATATGATAGATACAGATGATAGAGACCGAAGTATAGATATATATGTATGCATATATACACATTATGATATGTACATACTATATATACTATAAATTGTTTCATATACATTATAAAGCTTCATATATGTGCATATATGTTTAGCATCTATATATACATGTATACTAATCATATACTAAACAACTGAATATATAAACTTTAGTATGTTTAGTGTATATATATATATACTAATTATATATGAAACATACTGAATACATTTTTAGCATATGGACCCATATACATATATACTAAAGTATACATATATGCTACAGTTTATCATGTGTATATAATATATACGTTTAGTATCTATGTATAGAGATACTAATATTGTGTATATATACATATATACATATATATAAAGTACCATATATATGTATGTATACACACTATGTTTTATAATGCATTTATACTAAAATTAATAAGTATATCTGCATATACATATAATGCACATATAAATAAAATACAGGTATAATGTCTATGATATAACAATTAAAATACATTAAAATTTATTTTATAACAGTTTTTGGCCGGGCACGATGGCTCAAGCCTGTCATCCCAGCACTTTGGGAGGCCGAGACGGGCGGATCACGAAGTCAGGAGATCGAGACCATCCTGGCTAACACGGCGAAACTCTGTCTCTACTAAAAAATACAAAAAATTATCCGGGCGTGGTGGTGCCTGTAGTCCCAGCTACTCAGCAGGCTGAGGCAGGAGAATGGCATAAACCCTGGAGGCGGAGCTTGCAGTGAGCCGAGATCACACCACTGTACTCCAGTCTGGGCCACAGAGCGAGATTCCATCTCAAAATATATATATATATATTTATGACAGTTTTTAATTTACAGAAACATTGCCAGGTAATACAGAGAGACTTTTCATATACTCCACACCCTGCCTCACCTGTTTTTAGCATCTTTCATCTGTAGGGTACAACAGTCACAACGGATGAACCGATATTGATGCGTTATTATTGTGCTGTTATCATGAAAAGGACAGTTCAGGCTGAGATCTCCAGTGGTGGTCTCCAGCATAGGTTACACGCCTAGAACTTCACAGAGCTAGAAGTAGAGGGTAGTACTGGGGAGGGCATGACAAGCATCCAATTCCATTAGTCTATCTGTGAGGAATGCTACCTTATAGGTACAGGTGCAGGTGCAGGTGCAGGTACAGGTATAGGTGAAAGTGCAGGTACGGGTGCAGGTGCATGTGCAGGTACAGGTTCAGGTACAGCTGCAGATGCAGGTGCGGGTACAGGTGCAGGTGCAAGTACAGGTACAGGTGCAGGTGCAGGTACAGGTGAAAGTGCAGGTGCAGTTGCAGTTGCAGGTTCAGGTACAAGTGCAGGTGTAGGTACAGGTACAGTACAGGTACAGGTGCAGGTGCAGGTACAGGTTCAGGTACAGGTGCAGGTGCAGGCACAGGTGTAGGTGCAGGTGCAGGTGCAGGTACAGGTACAGGTGCAGGTTCAGGTGCAGGTGCAGATTCAGGTGCAGGCACAGGTGCAGGTGCAGGTGCAGGTACAAGTATAGGTGCAGGTATAGGTGCAGGTACAGGTGCAGGTACAGGTGCAAGTGTAGGTGCAGGTACACGTACAGGTGCAGGTGCAGGCACATGTGCAGGTGCAGGTACAGGTGCAGGTGCAGGTATAGGTATAGGTGCAGGTGCAGGTGTAGGTGCAGGCACAGGTGCAGGTGCAGGTACAGGTGTAGGTACAGGTGCAGGTGCAGGTACAGGTACAGGTACAGGTTCAGGTGCAGGTTCAGGTGCAGGTGCAGGTTCAGGTGCAGGTGCAGATTCAGGTGCAGGTACAGGTGCAGGTGCAGGTGCAGGTACAGGTATAGGTTCAGTTATAGGCGAAAGTGTAGGTATAGGTGCAGGTGTAGGTGCAGGTACAGGTATAGGTGCAGGTCCAGGTACAGGTGCAGGTATAGGTGAAAGTGCAGGTACAGGTAAAGGTGCAGGTGCAGGTACAGGTACAGGTACTGGTGCAGGTGTAGGTGCAGGTGCAGGTGCAGGTTCAAGTTCAAGTACAGGAGCAGGTACAGGTAGAGGTGCAAGTACAGGTACAGGTACAGGTGCAGGTACAGGTATAGGTGAAAGTGCAGGTACAGGTGCAGGTGCAGGTTCAGTTTCAAGTACAGGAGCAGGTACAGGTAGAGGTGCAAGTACAGGTACAGGTACAGGTTCAGGTACAGGTGCAGGTGCAGGTACATGTTACCTTATATGGCAACACGGAGTTTCTAGATGTGATTAAAGTAAAGATCGTGAGTTTGGGAGAATATTCAGGTGCAGCTGCAGGCACAGGTTCGGGTGCAGGAACAGGTTCAGGATCAAATACAGGTGTGGGTATAGGTACAGGTGCATTTGCAGGTACAGGCGTAGGCACAGGAGCATGTGCAGACTCAGGTGCAGGGTCAGGTGTAGGCTCAGACACAGACACAGGTACAGATACAAGTGCAGACACAGGTACAGGTAGAGATGCAGGTGCAGGTAAAGATAAAGGAAGGGGTGTCGACACAGGTACAGGCATAAGTAAAAGTACAGCCATAGGCAGGTGGAGGTGCAGATGTCAGTGCAGGGACAGGGACAGGTGCAGGGAAAAATACTTCCCCACAGGTTGTCTGCAAGGACCAGTTCATTGGGAAGAAAATGACACGAAAGGAGGATTCAGGCAGACGTGGGGAAAAAACTGCAAATACCTCCCCCAACTCAGGGGAAAGGATTCATCTCAGCTGGCTGCAACCTCCGCCTCCCGGGTTCAAGCGATTCTCCTGCCCCAGCCTCCCGAGGAGCTGAGATTACAGACACGTGCCACCATGCCTGGCTAATTTTTGTATTTTTAGTAGAGACAGGGTTTCACCATGTTGGCCAGGATGGTCTCGAACTCCTGACCACAGGTGATCCATCTACCTCGGCCTCCCCAAGTGCTGGGATGGCAGGCGTGAGCCACCGTGCCTGGCCTAATATCACTTTCACTCAACATTATCCCTTGACTTGAGGATGTCCAGGGCTGGCACAAACTTCTCTCCATCCTAGTCAGCTTCCGTCATCCCCATTCACAAAGCTACCCTTGGTTTCCCTCTCTTTTCCCTCACCGTGAAATACCAAGTTAGGAAAACCCCGTTGGAAAATCTCAGGTAACAATCTGGGACGTCAGATTTTACATCTGAAATGCGGTAAACCATCGAGACAGCTACGGTGCTTTTTCTATGCATGATAATTTACTTTTCTACCCTCTCCCTTGTTCCCTGGCAGTCGGGTTTGTTATTGGTGTCAGACGGAGGGCTTTTTATTAGTTTCATATTTTTCATCAGGCCACACTTCATTATTCACTTGTTTTCTTTTTCTGCTCCCCGTTTGAAAATAAAGAGATTTGCCAAATTTGCTTAAAAGTTGGTAGCTAAGGCTGGGCATGGTGGCTCACATCTATAATCCCAGCACTTTGGGAGGCTGAGGTGGGTAGATCACCTGAGGTCAGGAGTTCAAGACCAGCCTGGCCCACATGGTGAAATCCCATCTCTACTAAAAATACAAAAATTAGTCGGGCTTGGTGGCGCGCACCTGTAATCCCAGCTACTCTAGAAGCTGAGGCAGGAGAATCGCTTGGACTCAGGAGGCGGAAGTTGCAGTGAGCCGAGATCGTGCTACTGCACTCCAGCCTGGGTGACAAGAGCAAAAATTCTGTCTCAAAAAAAAACAAAAAGAAAGAGAGAGAGAGAGAGAGAGAGAGGAGAGAGAGCAAGCAAAGATCAGTCCAGATTTTTATTTTTTGCTTTAAATGGATGGCAGCAAAATGTTGTTATTGTTAGTTTTTTGTTTGACGTTGGTGAGTCTTTTGGAGTTTTTCTGTTTGTTATTTTAGCTGAAGATTGATCAGTAGTTGAGTCTGCTGCGGGTGCCATAAGAAAGTCCCACAGATTGTGTGGCTTAAATAAAAGCCATTGACTCTCTCACAGTCTTAGAGGCTGGAGGTCTGAGATCCAGGTGTGGGCAGGGCTGGTCCCTCCTGCGGCCTCTCTCCTGGGCTTGTCGACGCCGTCTTCTCCCTGTGTCCTCACAGGCTCGTCCCTCTGTGTGTCTCTGTGTCCTCATCTCCTCCTCTTATGAGATGTCTTAGTCCATCTCGGCTGCGATCACAGAATACGATAGACTGCGTGGCTTACAAACAACAGACGTTGATTCTCCCACAGTCCTGGAGGCTGGACGTCTGAGATCCAGGTGTGGGCAGGGCTGGTTCCTCCTGAGGCCTCTCTCCTGGGCTTGGAGACACCATCTTCTCTCTGTGTCCTCACAGGGTCATCCCTCTGTGTGCGTCTGTGTCCTCATCTTCCTTTTTCATAAGGACACCTGCCTTATTGAATCAGGGACTACACTAATGAGATCATTTTACCTGAGTCACCTCTTTAAAGACCCTGTCTCCAAATACATTCACATTCCGAAGTCCTGGGGGTTAGGGCTTCAACAGAAGAATTTTTGTTTGTTTGTTTGTTTGTTTTTGTTTTGAGACGGAGTCTCGCTCTGCCGCCCAGGCTGGAGTGCTGTGGCCGGATCTCAGCTCACTGCAAGCTCCGCCTCTCGGGTTCACGCCATTCTCCTGCCTCAGCCTCCCAAGTAGCTGAGACTACAGACACCCGCCACCACGCCCGGCTAGTTTTTTGTACTTTTTTTTTAATAGACACGGGGTTTCACCGTGTTACCAGGATGGTCTCAATCTCCTGACCTCATGATCCGCCCACCTCGGCCTCCCAAAGCACTGGGATGACAGGCGTGAGCCACCGCGCCCAGCCCCATATCACCAGATAGAATGTTCTAGAATGTTTTCCGCAAAGGTGCAGTCACAAAACTCACTTCTTCTCCCTGAGCCACCCCCCGCCCTCCTTTTAACCAGGACACTGTCCACTGCCTGGCTGGCTTTGATGCCCGCATACTTTTTCTCGTTTCCATCCACATACCGGTTTTCTCACACGCTCTGTC
This sequence comes from Rhinopithecus roxellana, assembly GCF_007565055.1. Lineage (NCBI taxonomy): Eukaryota > Metazoa > Chordata > Mammalia > Primates > Cercopithecidae > Rhinopithecus > Rhinopithecus roxellana. The sequence continues at coordinate 5,830,218 of NC_044570.1, forward strand.
ATTTTCTTACTTATTTCAGAGTTGCTTCTGTGTCCGAGGAAGGGCTGAGTTTCACCAGGACCGGAGTCTTGGCGTTGTCCTCTGCAAACAGTGCCTGACACGTGCATTTAGGGGATGAAGGAGACAAACTTCAAAGACTCTGGGGTCCTACCTTTGAAGCTCTCGGAAGGCGCTTTGGGGACCCTCATCTCTTCGGCACGGGGAGCGTTCAACCTCCTGTCAGCCTCACGCTATCAACATTCCTTGCCCGACTGTCTTTTGTTTGTGTGGAGGGTGATTTACGGGTCCGTGCTGTTCCCCTGCCTCTTTCAACCTCTATTAAATTGCTTTCACTTCTAATGGGAGACAGAACTTTTCCTGCTTCATGGAGCCTTTTGGGGGGGCTCTTGGAGGCCTCTGCTTGCAGACCTGAGACCTGATGAGGTGCTAATAAAATGCAGCATAGGATGTGGAACCCACCGGCATTTCTGTCTCACGTCTGTGTAATAATATATGGCTCTAATCTGACCAGGTTTTCATGAAGGGCTTTGGAGGAATGCGTCTCAGCACCCTGATCACTCTGCAGCTACCTCCACTCTGGAGCCAGGGCCTGTGACTCCTTCCTGAATATCATCCGTGGATCCACGGCCGGCCCGCCTAGCTCAGAAAAGGAAGGCTGCCTCGGCTGCTTGTTTCTGAAAGTGCGATCATCTCCCCGGTGCTTCCTTGGGCTTCTTTTTTTCTTTGGTTTTGTGACACACACATTCACTCTTGTCCCCCAGGCTGGAGGGCAGTGGCGCGATCTCGGCTCACTGCAACCTCCGCCTCCCGGGTTCAAGCGATTCTCCTGCCTCAGCCTCCTGAGTAGCTGGGATGACAGGCACCCGCCACCACGCCTGGCTAATTCTGTAATTTTGAGACGGGGTTTCACCGTGTTGGCCAGGCTGGTCTCCAACTCCTGACCTCAGGTGATCTGTCCACCTCGGGCTCCCAAAGTCTTGGGATGACAGGCGTGAGCCACCGTACCAGCCTTTTTTTTGTTGTTGCTGTTGTTTTGTTTTGTGTTTTGTTTGTTTGGTTTTGGTTTGGGTTGTGTTTGAGACAGAGTCTTGCTCTGTCCCCCAGGCTGCAGTCCAGTGGCACGATCTCAGCTCACTGAAACCTCTAGCTCCTGGGTTTAAGCGAGTCTCCTGCCTCAGCCTCCCGAGTAGCGGAGACGACAGGCACCCACCACCACATCCAGGTAGTTTTGTATTTTTAGTAGAGATGGGGTTTCAGCATGTTGGCCGGGCTGGTCTCCAACTCCTGACCTCAGGTGATCCACCCGCCTTGGTCTCTTAAAGTGCTGGGATGACAGGCGTGAGCCACCGCGCTCAGACAGGTGTGCCTTCTTTTTTGCACAGATTGCAACGGCAGAATACCTACCCAAGCTTCCTGGCAGACACAGGTCTCATTTCTCTACACACAGAGGGTCGTGGGGAGGCTACCATTCACCGTAAAATCTGCTTTGTCCAGATTATCTCAGAAATCAAAACAGAGGGGTAATTTCGTTAAAAATCTGAACGCCCGGCTCCAGATGCACCTTGCCCACCCTCAGGGGCTAATTTGGGATTTCCTTGTCATGGCAGAAAGTCGCAACGTCATTCAGAATATGGTCTCCGTGGAAAACGACTTTAATTCCCAAAGCCCGTTAAACCATCTGTGTGTTCGACATCAGGCCGCAAAACACTAAAACATCATCTTTTAAGAAATCGCCGGCCGGGTGCAGTGCCTCACAGCTGTCATTCCAGCACTTTGGGAGGCCGAGGCGGGCAGATCATAAGATCAGGAGTTTGAGACCAGCCTGGCCAATATGGCGAAACCCCATCTCTAAAAATACAAAAAATAAAATAATAAAATAAAATTAGCCAGGCGTGGTGGTGGGCGCCTGGAATCCCAGCTACTCGGGAGGATGAGGCGGGAGAATCGCTTGAACCCGGGAGGCGGAGTAAAAGATTATGACTTGTTCAAGCCTCAGGTGATGGTGAGTTAGCAATCAAGTATCTGTACATTGTTTTTTATTTTTTTTATTTTATTTTTTTATTTTTTTATTTATTTTTATTTATTTTTTATTTTTATTTTTATTTTATTTTTTTTTTTTTGAGATGGAGTCTCACTCTGTCATCCAGGCTGGAGTGCAGTGGCGCAGTCTCAGCTCACTGCAACCTCCACCTCCCGGGTTCATGCCATTCTCCTGCCTCAGCCTCCCGAGTAGCTGGGCACACCAGGCTAATTTTTGTATTTTTAGCAGAGACGGGGTTTCACCATGTTGGCCACACTGGTCTTGAACTCCTGACCTCAGGTGATCCACCCGCCTCGGCCTCCTGAGTAGCTGGGGCTACAGGTGCACGCCACCACGCCTGGCTAATTTTGTATTTTCAATAGAGACGGGGTTTCACCATGTTGGCCAGGCTGGTCTTGAACTCCTGACCTCAGGTGATCCCCCTCACCACCACCTCGGCCTCGCAAAGCAGTGGGATGACAGGTGTGAGCCACCATGCCTGGCTGCGTTTCTTAATTAATGTCTGTACATTGTTTGTTCAACATAGCCGTATTGCACACTTACTACAGTATCAACAGGTTTTATAGGCAGTAAGAAATTAAACCGTGCATGACTTGCTTTGTTGGGATATGACCTTGATAGTGATGGTCTGCAAATACATTTGCACTGTCTCCAAGGTACCAAGGTACGCCTGGATGGGGTAATACCCACGTCTGCATCTTTCCAATCAGGGATAGTCGTGTACTTTTGACGAGCTCGCGGACACACGCTGGATAAGTAGCAGGTGATTTTCATCCGAGGGCTCAGCTAATGCACTCTTTCATATTTACCTGACGCTTAGCAGCTCCCACTTTAAGGCCTGTTAAAATAAAGGTCCCCGAGTCCCCAGAGAAATGGCTGTCACCAGCGAGCCGGGGAAGGAAAACGTGTCAGTCAAGCTCTTGTTGGCTCTAATTAGCTGCTGTGCCGGCTGAGAGAGAACGTGCGGCTGCAGACACGTGTCAGTCAGAGAGGCACCGTCCCCCCACCCCCGCCGCCTCGGCACGCATCACAAACGGTCATCTTTTTTTTTTTTTTTTTTTTTTTTTTTTTTTGAGACGGAGTCTGGCTCTGTCGCCCAGGCTGGAGTGCAGTGGCCGGATCTCAGCTCACTGCAAGCTCCGCCTCCCGGGTTCACGCCATTCTCCTGCCTCAGCCTCCTGAGTAGCTGGGACTACAGGCGCCCGCCACCTCGCCCGGCTAGTTTTTTGTATTTTTTAGTAGAGACGGGGTTTCACCGTGTTCGCCAGGATGGTCTTGATCTCCTGACCTCGTGATCCGCCCGTCTCGGCCTCCCAAAGTGCTGGGATGACAGGCTTGAGCCACCGCGCCCGGCCACAAACGGTCATCTTCTGCCTTCTCGCAATCACGGACACTGTCTCCAAACTGAGCAAACAGGTCTCAGGGATCAACGGGAAGGAAATCCAGCCTCCTGAGGGTGTTCCTTTCTGTTCCCGGATCTGGAATATTCCCGGAGATCCCCCCACTGGAGGCCAAAAGCCCAGGCCGGTCCTGCAGAGGAGGCAGGTGTGGAAAGTGGCCACCTGAGGACAATGATGAGGTTGCTTTTTTTTTTCATTTGGAAAGTCTGTGGGAGTGTCCCTGAGTTGAAGTCGGGAAGGAACGTTTGAAAACACATTCTTCCGGCCGGGCGCGGTGGCTCACGCCCGTCATCCCAGCACTTTGGGAGGCCGAGACGGGCAGATCACCTGAGGTCGGGAGTTTAAGACCAGCCTGGCCAACATGTGTGGAACCCCCGTCTCTACTAAAAATACAAAAAAATTAGCTGGGTGTGGTGGCGGGGCACCTGTACTCCCAGCTACTCAGGAGGCTGAGGTAGGAGAATCGCTTGAACCCAGGAGGCGGAGGTTGCAGTGAGCCGAGATCGTGCCACTACACTCCAGCCTGGGCGACAGAGCGAGACTCTGTCTCAAAAGAAAGAAAAAAAAAGAAAACTATGAGGTATTTTTAGAAAATTGCATCATTGGCCGGGCGCAGTGGCTCCCGTCTGTCATCCCAGCACTTTGGGAGGCCAAGGCGGGTGGATCACCTGAGGTCAGGAGTTGGAGACCAGCCTGGCCAATATGGTGAAACCCCATGTCTACTAAAAATACAAAAATTAGCCGGGTGTGGTGACAGGCGCTTGTCATCCCAGCTACTCAGGAGACTGAGGCAGAAGAATTTTGAACCCGGAAGGCGGAGGTTGCAGTGAGCCGAGATCGTGCCACTGCACTCCAGCCTGGGCGACAGAGCCAGACTGTGTCTCAAACACACACACACACACACATATCACCACAGACTCACCAAATAAACTGTGTGACAGAGTTTGTGATTCGTAAACTGCTCGAAGGCAGAGCGTATAGGGCTTGCTGGATGGATAATTGTTGAGCGCGTGTGTTTGTGTGTGTATGTGAGAGATGCGGTCTCACTGTCTTACCCAGGCTGGAGTCCAGTGGTGCAATGATGGCTTCAATTCAACCACGACCCTGCAGACGCAGTGGATTCTCCTACCTCCACCTTCCGAGTAGCTGGGACTATTTGCCACGTTCCACCACCCCTGGGCGACAGAGTGAGACTCTGTCTCAAAAACACACCCACACACACACATCATTTCCAGGGCACTGGGGAAGACGCCAGTTACATAGACAAACAGGTGTGCAGGGGATTTTTATGAAAGCCACAGGAATTTTCTCAATTTTGAAGTATCGTAAACATATGCATCTCACAGGAAATGAGTCCTCGGAGGCTGTTTGAGTCCGGGGCAGCGCAGATAATTAGGTTAGTCAAGTAATTGAAATACAATATCACAGGATAGCTTGGCTGTGTCCTTCCCATCTGTATACCTGCTTGAGAGATTCTTTATAGCCTTGTGGTGTCCTGGTCATAAAAGATTTGTAATTGAAAAGTGTATCGACACCGTTCACGGATGACATCAGCATTGCAAATTCTTCTGAGCGAATGAGAAGGGAAGGGATGGTATAAAATTATTAACAAATTACGCCAGGCGCCGTGGCTCGCACCTGTCATCCCAGCCCTCTGGGAGGCCGAGACGGGCGGATCACTTGAGATCAGGAGTTCGAGCCCAGCCTGGCCAACATGGTGAAACCCCGTCTCTACTAAACGTAGAAAAATTTACCAGGCGTGGTGGTGGGCACCTGTCATCCCAGCTACTCAGGAGGCTGAGGCAGGAGAATCGCTTGAACCCAGGAGGTGGAGGTTACAGTGAGCTGAGATTGCACCACTGCACTCCAGCCTGGGCAACAGAGAGAGACTCCATCTCAAAAAAAAAAAAAAAAAAAAAAATTATCCAAGAGAAGAGATGCATGGAGCAGAGTATATGAGCTTCTCGTTATCTCTTCCCAGTGGAACCGTGGGTAGAAGATTATTACCGACTAGATAACTTCATCCAGGTCTGGAATTCCAGGTTCTTTACTGGGGGATGGTCTCTGAGACAACTCGAACCTCCTGCATGGCTGACTTCTGTATCCAGCCCTTCCAGACGTGAAAGTAAATCCATGTTCCCCCAAACCCTGGCATAGGTCCCAGAGCACCTTAAATACCCCAGTATGGCCCAGACCACCCAGCACGGCCCGAGGCACCCGGGCAAACACGGACATTTTTCCTGGAGCCCTTGGAATGTTCTGCCTGATAAGAGTATCCTTCTGGCAGGGTTTGGTGGCTCACGCCTGTCATCCCAGCACTTTGGGAGGCCGAGGCAGGTGGATCACCTGAGGTCGGGAGATCGAGACCAGCCTGGCCAACATGGAGAAATCCTCTCTCTACTAAAAATACAAGAATTAGCCGGGTGTGGTGGCGGGTGCCTGTCATCCCAGCTACTCGGGAGGCTGAGGCAGGAGAATTGCTTGAACCTGGGAGGCGGAGATTGTGGAGAGCCGAGATCGCGCCACTGCACTCCAGCCTGGGTGACAAGAGCAAAACTCCGTCTCAAAAAAAAAAAAAAAAAGAGTTTCCTTCTGGTAGGGTTTGCTGGCTCATGCCTGTAATCCCAGCACTTTGGGAGACGAAAGTGGGAGGATGACTGGAGTTCAGGAATCTGAGACCACACTGAGCCCGCTTTATTTTTTGTTGTTGTGGAGACAGCGTCTCGCTCTGTCCCCCAGGCTGGAGAGCACTGCTGAAATCACGGCTCACTGCAGCCTCGAACTCCTAGGCTCAAGCAATCCTCCCACCCAAGCCTCCAAATAGCTGGGACCACATACGTGAGTCACCACACCTGGCTAGTCAGGATGTGGACATCTTTGGGGCCACTATTCTTTCTACCACATGGGATTAGGACGTGGACATCTTTGGGGCCATTATTCTGTCTCCACATGGGACGAAGACGTGGACATCTTTGGGGCCATTATTCTGTCTCCCACATGGGATTAGGACGTGGACATCTTTGGGGCCATTATTCTGTCTCCACATGGGATGAAGACGTGGACATCTTTGGGGCCATTATTCTGTCTCCACATGGGATGAAGACGTGGACATCTTTGGGGCCATTATTCTGTCTCCCACATGGGGATTAGGATGTGGACATCTTTGGGGCCATTATTCTGTCTCCCACATGGGAATTAGGACGTGTTGGATATCTCTGGGACCATTATTCTCTCTCCACATGGGATGAAGACGTGGACATCTTTGGGGCCATTATTCTGTCTCCACATGGGACGAAGACGTGGACATCTTTGGGGCCATTATTCTGTCTCCCACATGGGATTAGGACGTGGACATCTTTGGGGCCATTATTCTGTCTCCACATGGGACGAAGACGTGGACATCTTTGGGGCCATTATTCTGTCTCCCACATGGGATTAGGACGTGGACATCTTTGGGGCCATTATTCTGTCTCCACATGGGATGAAGACGTGGACATCTTTGGGGCCATTATTCTGTCTCCACATGGGATGAAGACGTGGACATCTTTGGGGCCATTATTCTGTCTCCCACATGGGAATTAGGACGTGGACATCTTTGGGGCCATTATTCTGTCTCCACATGGGAATTAGGACGTGGACATCTTTGGGGCCATTATTCTGTCTCCACATGGGATGAAGACGTGGACATCTTTGAGGCCATTATTCTGTCTCCCACATGGGATTAGGATGTGGACATCTTTGGAGCCATTGTTCTGTCTCCCACATGGGATTAGGACATGGACATCTTTGGGGCCATTATTCTGTCTCCCACATGGGATTAGGATGTGGACATCTTTGGAGCCATTGTTCTGTCTCCACATGGGATGAAGACGTGGACATCTTTGGGGCCATTATTCTGTGTAACACATGGGATTAGGATGTGGACATCTTTGGGACCATTAGTCTGTCTACTCCATGGGATTAGGACGTGGACATCTTTGGGGCCATTATTCTGTCTCCACATGGGACGAAGACGTGGACATCTTTGGGGCCATTATTCTGTCTCCACATGGGATTAGGACGTGGACATCTTTGGAGCCATTGTTCTGTCTCCACATGGGATGAAGACGTGGACATCTTTGGGGCCATTATTCTGTGTAACACATGGGATTAGGACGTGGACATCTTTGGGGCCATTATTCTGTCTCCACATGGGATTAGGACGTGGACATCTTTGGGACCATTATTCTGTCTCCCACATGGGATTAGGACATGGACATCTTTGGGGCCATTATTCTGTCTACTCCATGGGATTAGGACGTGGACATCTTTGGGGCCATTATTCTGTCTCCACATGGGACGAAGACGTGGACATCTTTGGGGCCATTATTCTGTCTCCCACGTGGGATTAGGATGTGGACATCTTTGGGGCCATTATTCTGTCTCCACATGGGATTAGGACGTGGACATCTTTGGGGCCATTATTCTGTCTAACGCATGGGAATTACGACGTAGATATCTCTGAGGCCATTATTCTGTCTCCCACATGGGGTTAGGACGTGGACATCTTTGGGAGTGACACTGTTGATGCCCCCACCATTCAATGTGCCCCCGATTCTAACGCATCCACCCTGTCTTCCCTTCCTCGTGAGCGTGGCTGAGGCGAAATCTGTGCCTCTCCCAAGACCGTAGTCTGCACCCTCCCCAGCTCTGCATTTCTCTTCCTCTTACGTACACCCCTTCAGCGCCATTCCTGTGCCTCCCTTCGCGTCTGTTCAGTGTTTTCGGGAGAGAATTAACCAGGGCGTCTCACCTCTGAATAACGCCATTCACCAGCTCTCTCAGGCCTGCGAGTCTCTGCCTCCAGCTTCACGCTCCAGGAGGCAACGTGATCCTGGTTTTTTATGCCTGTGTGGACGCTCGCCGCCTCCTGGTTTCCTGGGGCCCAGCAACGTCCGCGCTGGCCCTACCGGCTTCTCTGTCTAGCCCCTCTTCTTGAATTTCAACGTGAAGACTTTGCATGCTGACCGCAGTCCTCCCTCCCACGTTCCAGAGCCCTGCCGGCTGTCTCACACGGAAGTCAGACACCGGGGGGCTTATCTCCGCAGGGGCTGCCAAAACAGGCTTTTCCAACAGGCGTTCTCTTTCATGTGGGAGCCTGTTCCCACCTTTCCCTCCCTCCTGTGGGCAGCGGCTGCCTGCTGCGTTTGGGAGGAACTGACTTCGTGGGGGCGAGAACACACACAGGAGACGTTTCTGTAGCGGGACGGCCTCTGAAGTCCACATGACCACTGGGGGAACCGGTGTGAGGCAGACAGTGCTGGGATGTTATTTTTATTATTTAATTTTATTTATTTATTTGTTTACTTATTTATTTATTTATTTTGAGATGGAGTCTCGCTCTGTCGCCCAGGCTGGAGTGCAGTGGTGCGATTTTGACTCACTGCAACCTCCGCCTCCCGGGTTCAAGCGATTCTCCTGCCTCAGCCTCCTGAGTAGCTGGGATGACAGGCACCTGCCACCACGCCCAGCTAGTTTTTGTATTTTTAGTAGAGACGGGGTTTCACCATGTTGGCCAGGCTGGTCTCGAACTCCTGACCTCAGGTGATCCACCCACCTCGGCCTCCCAAAGTGCTGGGATGACAGGCATGAGCCACTGCGCCCAGCCATATTTTATTTTATTTGTTTATTTTGAGACGGAGTCTCGCTCTGTTACCCAGGCTGGAGTGCGGTGGCGCGATCTCAGCTCACTGCAACCTCCACCTCCCGGGTTCAAGCGATTCTCCTGCCTCAGCCTCCCGAGTAGCTGGGATTACAGGCGCCTGCCACCGTGCCCGGCTAATTTTTTTATTTTTAGTACAGATGAGGTTTCGCCATGTTGACCAGGCTGGTCTCGAACTCCTGACCTCAGGTGATCCACCCGCCTCGGCCTCCCAAAGTGCTGGGATTACAGGTGTGAGCCACTGTGCCCGGCCATATTTTATTTTATTTTATTTTATTATTATTTTTTTTATTTTGACATGGAGTCTTGCTGTGTCACCCAGGCTGCAGTGCAGTGGTACAATCTCAGCTCACCACAGCCTCAGCCTCCCGAGTAGCTGGGATGACAGGCACCCGCCTCTATGCCAGGTTTATTTTTATATTTTTAGTAGAGACAGGGTTTTGGCATGTTGACCAGGCTGGTCTTAAACTCCCGACCTCAAGTGATCCACCCGCCTCGGCCTCCCAAAGTGCTGGGATGACAGGTGCGAGCCACCGCGCCCGGCCCAGAACGTGCAGCCAAAAATAAAAATAAAACATTCTTGGTTATTTTGCTAGTAGTAAGGATCCATTCTAAAGCACATTTCTTTAAAGACTGGGTGCAAAAGCTACCTTTATACACAGGGAGAAACTTTACCTGGAGACAGGACTGCTAGTTGTCCCAATGTACTCAGATCAAACCCAGCTGCTGATGTTCACGGCTGGAGGATTCGTTGCTGTGGGGCCATCCTGGGCACTGGAGGGACTTGGACAGCATCCCTGGGCTCCAGCCACCAGGTCCCAAAACCATCCACTCCCCAGTCAGGGCAACCAAAAATGACTCCAAATACTACCCAATGGCACCTGAGAGCAGAATTATCCCCAGTTGGGAGTCACCATCAATATAGATGAGAGATAGTAGATAACAGACAGATAGATAAATAGATACATAGAAAAATGGACGCATAGGCCGGGCACAGCGGCTCACACCTGTCATCCCAGCACTTTGGGAGGCCGAGGTGGGCGGATCACCTGAGGTCGGGAGTTCGAGACCAGGCCGGCCAACACGGTGAAACCCTGTCTCTACTAAAAATACAAAAATTAGCCAGCCGTGGTGGCGTGCACCTGTCATCCCAGGTATGTGGCAGGTGAGGCAGGAGAATCGCTTGAACCCGGGAGGCAGAGGTTTCAGTGAGCTGAGATCACACCACTGCACCCCAGCCTGGGCAACAGAGTGAGACTCTGTCTCAAAAGACAGAAAGAAAAATGGATGCACAGATAGAAAAATACATAGAAAATAGATGATAGACAGACAGACAGATAGATAGATAATACAGAAAAATAGGTAAATAGATAATAGATGGATAGACAGATAATAGATGAAAAGAGATGACAGATGGATGACAGATACATAAATAGATGATTCATAAATGATGGATGGATCGAGAGAGATAGATGATAGAAAAATAGATGGATAGAAATAAATAAAAAAATAGATATGTCATAGATAGATAAATAAATCCAAGAAAAGTAGACAGGGCGACAGAGCGAGACTCCATCAAAAAGAGAGAAGCTTAGGCGTGAAAGGACGTCTCACCACTGATGTCTCCCTGACTCTGAGAGCTTTACTCATGGGTGATACTTTGGAATTCAGAATATCCTAGATCCATGTCCGGCGACAGGGGGACAGAGAGGGAGAGAGAAGACAGAGGAGACAGAGAGGGGAGAGAGAAGGGAGAGAGGAGAGAGAGAGAGAGAGAGAGAGGAGACAGAGAGGAGAGAGGAGAGAGAGAGAGAGGAGACAGAGAGAGAGGAGACAGAGAGGAGACAGAGAGGAGACAGAGAGGAGAGAGGAGAGAGAGAGAGGAGAGAGAAGGGAGAGAGGGGAGAGAGGAGAGAGAGGAGAGAGGAGAGAGGGAGAGGAGAGAGACAGGAGACAGAGGAGAGAAGGGAGAGAGGAGAGACAGAAAGAGAAGAGGGACAGAGAGAGGAGAGAGAGAAGTGAGGGAAGTGGGGGAGAGAGGAGAGAGAGAGAGAGGAGAGGGGGAGCGAGAGAGAGAAGAGAGAGGAGAAAGAAAGAGAGAGAAAAGAAAGAGGAGAGAGGAGAGAGAAAGAGACAAGAGAGAGGAGAGAGAGAGGACAGAGAAAAAGAGGAGAGAGAGAGGAGAGAGAGAAAAGAGAGAAAGAGAGGAGACAGACAGAGAAAGACCCACCTCTTTCTCCCTGTTTCTAAAATTAGGATTTTGCACCGGGGAAACCCCACATGATGGCCGGCCTCCCAGTTGCAGTGGGGCTGAGCCCGTGTCTGCAACCCAGACGCCATTTGGGAAATCACGATTTTCTCCTGCACGCGGTCCGCACGCCCAGGGCAAATCTCCCACCTAACAGACAGCCCGTCTCGCAGGGTTTCATACAGAGGCTGAGCGTGACCGAAATGTCCTAAAAGAAAGCTTCCCTTTCAGTCACCTCTTCCAACCTGGCTTCTAAAAAAAAAAAAAGAAGTGGGGGGAGAGGGGGAGGTAACCACAGAACCATTCTTTTATTTATTTTCCTGCAAACCATGAACGATTTAGCCCATGCTTCTTTGGCTTCTTACCTTGATGCTGAACTCATTAATTCTGAGCCCTGCCCACTGCTAAAATCGCTTCCTGGCTGGTCCTGCCTCGGTGCCTACAGCAGCAACAGCTGAGGCTTGTCAGGGCGTCCGCAGACCTCCGGTGGGGAGGAGAGGGGAGCGGGGAAAGGGGGGGTCCTAAAAGGGCCACTGTGGCTGGAAGGAGGAAGGAGGGAGCTGGGAGGAAGGAGGGAGGAAGACTGTGGTCTCTCTCAGGCCTCTGGAGGCCCTGCCAACGGGGGCTCATGGACAGGGTGCGTTTCACACTGGTGATGCCTCGACTCGTCCTGGATTTAGAACTTGCCGTGTTGGAGTCTGGGGCAGGAGATCCTCCTTACAGCTTCCCCATCACAACTGCCCAATCAAAAGGCACCACGCAAATAGATTCCCAGGAATCTCGGCCTCGACCTCCAAAGCCACATTGGCTTTCTGTTGCTGGGTGTGTCTCAACTGTCTCCAACTGGCTTTCTGAACAGCCCGGATAAAGAGTTTTCTCCAGGCCGGGCACGGGGGCTCATGCCTGTCATCCCAGCACTGTGGGAGGCCGAGGCGGGCGGATCACCTGAGGTCGGGAGTTCGAGACCAGCCTGGCCAACATGGCAAAACCTCGTCTCTACTAAAAATACAAAACATTATCCAAGCATGGTGGTGCACCTGTCATCCCAGCTACCGGGGAGGCTGAGGCAGGAGAATCGCTTGAACCCTGGGGGGTGGAGGCTGCAGTGAGCCGAGATCGCACCACTGCGCTCTAGCCCGGGCCACAGAGCGAGACTCCATCTCAAAAAAACAAAAACAACCAAAAAAAAAAAAAAAATCACGTACCGAATTTCCATTTGTGATGATGAAAAGGTGAATGTCTTTTATTTTTTTGAGATGGAATCTTGCTCTGTTGCCGAGGCTGGAGTACAGTGACGTGATCTCGGCTCACTGCAACCTCTGCCTCCCAGGTTCAAGCGATTCTCCTGCCTCAGCCTCCCGAGTAGCTGGGATGACAGGCACCTGCCACTATGTCTGGTTAATTTTTGTATTTTTAGCAGAGATGGGGTTTCATCATGTTGGCCAGGCTGGTCTCGAACGCCTGACCTCGTGCTCTGCCCTCCTCGGCCTCCCAAAGTGCTGGGATGACAAGCTTGAGCCACCGCGCCCGGCTGGCCACGATTTTTTTTTTTTTTTTTTTTTTTTTTTTTTTTTTTTTTTTGAGACGGGGTCTCGCTCTGTCGCCCCGGCTGGAGTGCAGTGGCCGGATCTCAGCTCACTGCAAGCTCCACCTCCCGGGTTCACGCCATTCTCCTGCCTCAGCCTCCTGAGTAGCTGGGACTACAGGCGCCCGCCACCTCGCCCGGCTAGTTTTTTGTATTTTTTAGTAGAGACGGGGTTTCACCATGTTAACCAGGATAGTCTCGATCTCCTGACCTCGTGATCCGCCCGTCTCGGCCTCCCAAAGTGCTGGGATTACAGGCTTGAGCCACCGCGCCCGGCCTATTTTTAAAAAGAATTTACTCTGCAAAAGTTCACCGGATTATTTCATTGTTCGCTAACTTTCATTGTCACATTCCTTGCTATAAAACAAGCCCCCTGAACATCACGGTTGCCCTCAGGATGTAATAAAATCTTACTTAAGAATAATATAAACCACCTTTTTTCCTGAGGGCATTTGGCCGTATGTGGAATTCAGGCTGGAGTCTCCGAGTCAGGAATTCCTCCTGTTGAAAACTTTGATGTCTGGAACCACCCTGGAGGAATTTAGCTAATTCTGTTTTTGAGTTTTCAGGGATCCTTAATAACTACAGAGAAATCGTGACAACTTTGGTTCTGGGGTCGTCCTGACCCAAGAGAGCACCTAGATTTCCTGCTGTAAGCGCGCGGCTCCTCTCCTCTGCTCCCCTCTCTCCTGTCCTCTCCTCTCCTTCCCTCTCCTCCCCATCACACCACTTGAGTTGCTTAGATGCCCTCCTCTCCCCTCCCCTACCCTCTCCTCTCCTCTCCCCTCCCCTCCTTTCCTCTCCTCTCCTCTCCCCCCCCCTCCCCTCCCTGCTTCCCCATCACACCACTTGCGTTGCTTAGATGCTCTCCTCCCCTCTCCTCTCCTCTCTTCTCCTCTCCTCCCCTCCCCTCCCCTCCTCACCCCTTTCTTTTCTTTTTTTTTTTTTTTTGGTTTGTTTTCTTTTCTGAAAGAGAGTCCCATTCTGTCACCCAGGCTGCAGTGCAGTGGCGCACTCTCAACTCACTGCAACCTCCGCCTCCTGGGTTCAGGTGATTCTCCTGCCTCAGCCTCCTGAGTAACTGGGATTACAGGCACCGGCCACCACACCCAGCTGATTTTTGTAGGAAACCTTCAGAAACCAATGGGCTGGAAGAGAAAAGCTTGGAGAAATGTCGAGATGTTAAAAATACAACCACAGGCCGGGCGCGGTGGCTCACGCCTGCATCCTAGCACTTTGAGAGGCCGAGGTGGGCGAATCACGAGGTCAGGAGATCAAGACCAGCCTGGCCAATATAGTGAAACTCCGTCTCTACTAAAAATACAAAAAATTAGCTGGGTGTGGTGGCAGATGCCTGTAATCCCAGCTACTCAAGAGGCTGAGGCAGGAGAATCTCTTGAACCCAGGAGGCGGACGTTGCAGTGAGCTGAGATCGTGCCACTGCACTCCAGCCCGGATGACAGAGTGAGATTATCTCAAAAAAAAAAAGAAAAAAATATCCCGAAAAAGACTAGGAACAAATCCGTAGCATTTTAACTGGAAAGAGTCGGGGCATTAAGAAATTATATAATCATAAATCCCACCGGTGGAGTTGGAGAGGTTGAGTATTAATGAGTTTCACCTGTATTAGGTAAATTACAGCAGACTCTGAATTCACCTGTATTAGCTAAATTACAGCAGACTGAATTCACCTGTATTAGCTAAATTACAGCAGACTCTGAATTCACCTGTATTAGCTAAATTACAGCAGACTCTGAATTCACCTGTATTAGCGAAATTACAGCAGACTCTGAATTCACCTGTATTAGCGAAATCACAGCAGACTCTGAATTCACCTGTATTAGGGAAATCACAGCAGACTCTGAATTCACCTGTATTAGCTAAATTACAGCAGACTCTGAATTCACCTGTATTAGCGAAATTACAGCAGACTCTGAATTCACCTGTATTAGCGAAATCACAGCAGACTCTGAATTCACCTGTATTAGGGAAATCACAGCAGACTCTGAATTCACCTGTATTAGGGAAATCACAGCAGACTCTGAATTCACCTGTATTAGGGAAATCACAGCAGACTCTGAATTCACCTGTATTAGGGAAATCACAGCAGACTCTGAATTCACCTGTATTAGGGAAATCACAGCAGACTCTGAATTCACCTGTATTAGGGAAATCACAGCAGACTCTGAATTCACCTGTATTAGGGAAATCACAGCAGACTCTGAATTCACCTGTATTAGGGAAATCACAGCAGACTCTGAATTCACCTGTATTAGGGAAATCACAGCAGACTCTGAATTCACCTGTATTAGGGAAATCACAGCAGACTCTGAATTCACCTGTATTAGGGAAATCACAGCAGACTCTGAATTCACCTGTATTAGGGAAATCACAGCAGACTCTGAATTCACCTGTATTAGGGAAATCACAGCAGACTCTGAATTCACCTGTATTAGGGAAATCACAGCAGACTCTGAATTCACCTGTATTAGGGAAATCACAGCAGACTCTGAATTCACCTGTATTAGGGAAATCACAGCAGACTCTGAATTCACCTGTATTAGGGAAATCACAGCAGACTCTGAATTCACCTGTATTAGGGAAATCACAGCAGACTCTGAATTCACCTGTATTAGGGAAATCACAGCAGACTCTGAATTCACCTGTATTAGGGAAATCACAGCAGACTCTGAATTCACCTGTATTAGGGAAATCACAGCAGACTCTGAATTCACCTGTATTAGGGAAATCACAGCAGACTCTGAATTCACCTGTATTAGGGAAATCACAGCAGACTCTGAATTCACCTGTATTAGGGAAATCACAGCAGACTCTGAATTCACCTGTATTAGGGAAATCACAGCAGACTCTGAATTCACCTGTATTAGGGAAATCACAGCAGACTCTGAATTCACCTGTATTAGGGAAATCACAGCAGACTCTGAATTCACCTGTATTAGGGAAATCACAGCAGACTCTGAATTCACCTGTATTAGGGAAATCACAGCAGACTCTGAATTCACCTGTATTAGGGAAATCACAGCAGACTCTGAATTCACCTGTATTAGGGAAATCACAGCAGACTCTGAATTCACCTGTATTAGGGAAATCACAGCAGACTCTGAATTCACCTGTATTAGGGAAATCACAGCAGACTCTGAATTCACCTGTATTAGGGAAATCACAGCAGACTCTGAATTCACCTGTATTAGGGAAATCACAGCAGACTCTGAATTCACCTGTATTAGGGAAATCACAGCAGACTCTGAATTCACCTGTATTAGGGAAATCACAGCAGACTCTGAATTCACCTGTATTAGGGAAATCACAGCAGACTCTGAATTCACCTGTATTAGGGAAATCACAGCAGACTCTGAATTCACCTGTATTAGGGAAATCACAGCAGACTCTGAATTCACCTGTATTAGGGAAATCACAGCAGACTCTGAATTCACCTGTATTAGGGAAATCACAGCAGACTCTGAATTCACCTGTATTAGGGAAATCACAGCAGACTCTGAATTCACCTGTATTAGGGAAATCACAGCAGACTCTGAATTCACCTGTATTAGGGAAATCACAGCAGACTCTGAATTCACCTGTATTAGGGAAATCACAGCAGACTCGGAATTCACCTGTATTAGCTAAATTACAGCAGACTCTGAATTCACCTGTATTAGCTAAATTACAGCAGACTCGGAATTCACCTGTATTAGCTAAATTACAGCAGACTCGGAATTTCAGAACATCTATGCAATGAAATCTAAAACGCACTCTGCAATATTTGGTTAACCTGTACATAATTGTGTTCTCTCTATGTGTGTGTGCATATGTGTGTGTGTGTGTGTGTGTTTAAAAAAAGGTAAAAGGAAACTTTGAATTATTTAAGTCTGAAGAAAAGGGGACATTTAATTGTACACGATTTTTAATAATATTTTTATAGGGCTTAATCCTATCGCACAGTTTTCCTCTCCTGGAAAATTCTTAACGGGCACTACTTGCTTGGATTATCCAAAGCCCTAAAGTGCAAATGCAGAGGGAAAGACCTCCATCATTTTATTGCAATTGGCCTCTCCTGGTTCTCTGTTGAGTGGATATAATGATGGTGATCAATTCTCAATTCTGGTTTTGCTTCAGCACTGAAAAAAACTACTGTATGTTTTTGTTTTTTTTTTTTTTTCTTTTGAAATGGAGTCTGGCTCTGTCGCCCAGGCTGGAGTGCAGTGGCGCGATCTCGGCTCACTGCAACCTCTACCTCCCGGGTTCAAGTGATTCTCTTGCCTCAGCCTCCAGAGTAGCTGGGACTACAGGTGCCCACCACCACGCCCGGCTAATTTTTGCATTTTCAGTAAAGACAGGGTTTTACCACGTTGGCCAGGCTGGTCTCTATCTCCGGACCTCGTGATCCACCCGCCTCGGCCTCCCAAAGTGCTGGGATGAGAAGGCCTGTGAGCCACCGTGCCCAGCCTGAAAAAAGTCCTGAGAGTCAGACGGTGTGCAGGACACACCCTCAGTGAAGGTTCTTACCTCCAAAACCCTCCTCTTGCACCAATAAAACGGTGCATATTTCAATCTCTGAAACCAAACAAACTATGCAGCATCCATGCCTTTGGCCAGTGAGACTCACCACCTACAAAATCAAACCTCTCTTCATTGGGCCGGGCGCGGTGGCTCACATCTGTCATCCTAGCACTTTGGGAGGCCGAGGCGTGTGGATCACCTGAGGTCAGGAGTTCAAGACCAGCCTGGTCAACATGGTGAAACCCCCGTCTCTACTAAAAATACAAAAATTAGCCTGGTGTGGTGGCTGGTGCCTGTAATTCCAGCTACTCAGGAGACTGAGGCAGGAGAATCGCTTGAACCCAGGAGGCAGAGGTTGCAGTGAGCCGAGATCACGCCACGGCACTCCAGCCTGGGCAACAGAGCAAGACTCTGTCTCAAAAATAATAATAATTAAATTTTAAAAAATAGCCAGGTATGGTCATGGGCACCTGTGATCCCAGACACTCAGGAGGCTGAGGCAGGAGAATCCCTTGAACCCAGGAGGCACAGGTTGCAGTGAGCCCAGATCGTGCCACTGCACTCCAGCCTGGGCAACAGAGCAAGACTCCATCTCAAAAATAATAATAATTAAATTTTTAAAAATTAGCCAGGCGAGGTGGCAGGCACCTGTCATCCCAGCTACTCGGGAGGCTGAGGCAGGAGAATCCCTTGAACCCGGGAGGCACAGGTTGCAGTGAG
This sequence comes from Rhinopithecus roxellana, assembly GCF_007565055.1. Taxonomy (NCBI): domain Eukaryota; kingdom Metazoa; phylum Chordata; class Mammalia; order Primates; family Cercopithecidae; genus Rhinopithecus; species Rhinopithecus roxellana. The sequence goes on from NC_044570.1 coordinate 5,848,434, forward strand.
CCCCGATCGCACCCCTGCACTCCAGCCCGGGTGACGAGAACAAAACTCCCATTTCAAAAAGAGATAAAAATAAAAAGCAACACTGGAAGTTGCAGGTATTGGCTGCCACCAAGTGGCGATTTGAGGAGCAATGCGCCTTTGCCGTCCACCCGAATGTCTCCTCTGTGTCTTCACCTTTTGCCAAGGTGCAGTATTGGCTGTGAACTCGGAGCTTTCTCTGTCTGAGAGAAGAGGCAACCTAAGCTGGCAGCAGAAAGGTAAACTCCCGGCTGGGTGCAGTGGCTCACGCCTGTCATCCCAGCACTTTGGGAGGCCGAGGTGGGTGGGTCACCTGAGGTCGGGAGTTCGAGACCAGCCTGGCCAACATGGTGAACCCCTGTCTCTATTAAAATACCAAAATTAGCCGAACATGGTGATGCATGCCTGTAGTCCCAGCTACTCCGGAGGCTGAGGCAGGAGAATCGCTTGAACCTGGGAGGCGGAGGTTGCAGTGAGCCCAGATCGCAGTGCTGCACTCCAGCACTGAGACTCTGTCTCAAAAAAAGAAAAAAGGGCTGGGCGCGGTGGCTCACACCTGTCATCCCAGCACTTTGGGAGGCTGAGGCGGGCGGATCACCTGTGGTCAGAAGTTCGAGACCAGCCTGGCCAACATGGTGAGACCCCGTCTCTACTAAAAATACAAAACTTAGCCAGGTGTGATGGCAGGTGCCTGTAGTTCCAGCTACTCAGGAAGCTGAGGCAGGAGAATCACTTGAATCCAAGAGGTGTAGGTTGCAGTGAGCTGAGATTGTGCCACTGCACTCCGGCCTGGGTGACAGAGTGAGACTCTGTCTCAAAGTAAATAAATAAATAAATAAATAAAAGATAAAATAAATAAAAACTGGCTCCACTGACACACAAGTACCATCATTTCCTTTTGCAGACCCAGTCACAGTGCAAAGGATATTTCACAGTGCCTCCTTTTTGGGACACAACTATGCAACTATAGAAATAGAGAGTAGGGCCAGGCATCATGGCTCACGCCTGTCATCCCAGCACTTTGGGAGGCCAGAGGAGGGCGGATCCCTTGAGCCCAGGAGTTTGAGACCAGCCTCATCAACATAGCAAGATCCTGTGTCTACAAACAATGAAAACATTATTCAGATGTGGTGGCATGCACCTGTAGTCCCAGCTACTTTGAAGGCTGATGCATGAGAATGCCTTGAACCCACGAGGCAGAGTTTGCAGTGAGCCGAGATGGTGCCACTGTACCCCGGCCTAGGCAAGAGAGCAAGACAAGAAAAAGAAAGGAAGAAAGAAAAGAAAGAAGGAAAGGAAGGAAGGAAGGAAGGGAGGGAGGGAGGGAGGGAGGGAGGGAGGAAGGAAGGAAGGAAGGAAGGAAGGAAGGAAGGAAGGAAGGAAGGAAGGAAGGAAGGAAGGGAAGGAAAAGGAGAGACAGAAAGAAAGAGAGAAGGAAGGAAGGGAGGGAGGGAGGGAGGGAGGAGGAAGGAAGGAAGGAAGGAAGGAAGGAAGGAAGGAAGGAAGGAAGGAAGGGAAGGAAAAGGAGAGACAGAAAGAAAGAGAGAAGGAAGGAAGGAAGGGAGGGAGGGAGGGAGGAAGGAAGGAAGGAAGGAAGGAAGGAAGGAAGGAAGGAAGGAAGGAAGGAAGGAAGGGAAGGAAAAGGAGAGACAGAAAGAAAGAGAGAAGGAAGGAAGGAAGGGAGGGAGGAAGGAAGGAAGGGAGGGAGGGAGGGAGGGAGGGAGGAAGGAAGGAAGGAAGGAAGGAAGGAAGGAAGGAAGGAAGGAAGGAAGGAAGGGAGGGAGGGAAGGAAAAGGAGAGACAGAAAGAGAAGGAAGGAAGGAGAGAAGGAAGGAAGGAGGGAAGAGGAGGGAAGGGAAGGGGAGGGGAGGGGAGGGACGGAGGGAGGGGAAAGAGAAGGAAGAGAAGAGAAAACAGAAGGGAGAAGGGAAGGGAAGCGGAGGCCAGGCACAGTAGCTCACACTTGTAATCCCAGCACTTTGGGAGGCTGAGGCAGGTGGATCACCTGAGGTTGGGAGATCGAGACCAGCCTGGCCAACATGGCGAAACCCCGTCTCTACTAAAAATACAAAAACTAGCCGGGTTTGGTGGCAGGTGCCTGGAACGCCAGGTACTCCGGAGGCTGAGGCAGGAGAATCACTCGAACTTGGGAGGCGAAGGTTGCGGTGAGCCAAAATCACACCACTGTACTCCAGCCTGGGTGACAGAGTGAGACTCTGTCTCAGAAATAAAATAAAATAACTATCATTCAAATTAAGTGTCCTTGAGTCATATTCCTAGTTCTATTGACTCACCTCACTTTAAAACTATCATTCAAGTATCTGCCCCCCGGTTTTCCTCGTCTCTGAATGGCTGTTTTTGCAGACCCGCTGATTGCCAGGCAGAAACTCAAAATGAATACCATTCATTCTTAGGACGCAGAGTTAAATTCTGCAACAGCCAGCATCCTAACGCCTGGTTGCCTGCACGCGCCAGCCTGTTGCAAATGCTAACAGAAAGTCTGAAAACGCGAAATTCTAAAAGAAGTGTTGCTTTTGTGTGACATCCAGACAGGCCAGTGATTGACAGCCAGAGCTGGCCGCTTGCTCCTGGTCAGTCCTCTTGGAGCAGGCAGGTGACAGCACAAATGTTGCCCAGACTCTGAGAATCCAAAAACGCCTTTTGCTCTTTGCGGTTCACGGGGAGTGTCCATCAGAGCTGATACCTAGGGCGGCAGATGCCAGTTCCAGGTAAATGCATTTAGGTGGTTTATTATACTGATTAATTTAATTAGGATTTCATTAATTGATTTAATTTAATCATTAATCGATTTACTTAATTCATTAATTTATTTATTCATTAATTTAGTAATTCATTAGTAATTCATTCATTATAAATTTGATATGACAATTCATTAATTTATTAATTAATCTAATAAATTCATCGCGTTTATTAATTAATTTAGTTTATTTGATTCGTTGATTTAATTAATTCATTAGTTTTACTAATTAATTTAATTAATTCACCACTTTTATTAATAATTTATTTGATTTATTGATTTAATTAATTCGTTATTTTTATTAATTTGTTCAATTATTGATTTAATTAATTCGTTATTTTTTTTAATTTATTTAATTTATTGATTTAATTAATTCGTTGTTTTTTAATTTATTTAATTTATTGATTTAATTAATTCGTTGATTTTATTAATTAATTTAATTAATTCGTTGGTTTGATGTATTAATTTAATCAGGATGCTTCCTACATCTCGTACACATGTTTTTAAGAAACGCCACACACTAGGAATTTAGTAATCCCTAAATGTCTTGCAGGCTTTCTCGGAGGAAGTACTGTTTTTCTTTAAAAATGGGAACCCTATTTTACCTGTCAGTAAGCAGTCCACACGTTGTATTTTTTTTTTTCTTTCATACGCTGTGAAACATGAGGCATTTTTGCTTCCCCCCACCCCCTTCTCCACCTTTCTTCAGAAGGCAAGGGTTCCTGCTGTCTGGTTTTGCTGTTAAAGCTGCACGTTGCTTGGAGCCAGGAAGATTTAAGCGGTGGTTTTGTGCAAAGCGTTGGAGCCTGGCTTATGAAGGCTGCTTCCAGAATTATGGATAACGCCGTTATAACGGGGACTTCCCGCTCTTGAAGCTTGCCAGAGTCAGAGAGGTATTTGTTCTCTGACAAGTAAGCCTTATTTGAAACAAAATGGGACCCAGTTATTGGGCTCCTGGGCAAAACTTAGTGAGAAATAAAAAACTGAAAAACATGCATATAAATGTTCTGAGAATGAAGCTCTGGTTTTTTTTTTTTTTTTTTTTTTTTTTTTTGAGACAAGGTTTCGCTCTTGTTGCCCAGGCTGGAGTGCAGAGGCGCAATCTGGGCTCACTGCAACCTCTGCCTCCCGGGTTCAAGCGATTCTCCTGCCTCAGCCTCCCGAGTAGCTGGGATTACAGGCATGGGCCACCTCGCCCAGCTAATTTTGTATTTTTAGTAGAGACGGGGTTTCGTCATGTTGGCCAGGCTGGTCTCAAACTCCTGACCTCAGGTGATCCACCTGCCTCGGCCTCCCAAAGTGCTGGGATGACAGGCGTGAGCCACTGCACCCAGCACTATGTTTTTTTATTTTTTTCTTTTCTTTTTTTGAGACAGAGTTTTGTTCTTGTCACCCAGGCTGGAGTGCAGTGGTGCAATCTGAGCTCACTGCAACCTCCATCTCCCGTTTCAAGCGATTCTCCTGCCTCAGCCTCCCGAGTACTTGGCATTACAGGTGTGCGCCATCACACCCAGCTAATGTTTGTATTTTTAGTAGAGACGGGGGTTTCACCATGTTGGCCAGGCTGGTCTCGAACTCCTGACCTCAGGTGATCCACCTGCCTCGGCCTCCCAAAGTGCTGAGATCACAGGCGTGAGCCACCGTGCCTGGCTTTTTATATATATATATATATATATATATGATATTAGATTTATTAGATAATATATATTATATGTTATATATTATATCATATAATATATAATATGTTATAGTATATATTATATAATATATATGTTATGTTATGTTATATTATATATCGTATATATTATATATTATATCATATATCATATATGATATATAATATATATTCTGTCGTATATTATATCATATATTATATTATATATTTTATATATTATATATGTTATATATTTTATATTTTATATATGTTATATATTTTATATTTTTTATCTTTTATATATATGTTACATATTTTATGTATTTTTTTTTTAATCTTGCCCAAATTCCTGTCTAAGGGGCCTGGGGAGTCGTGCCCTACAAACCATCCATTCTCATCAGATGGGTTTTATTTAACCTTATATACCGTGACTTACTTTCCAACCTGACTCTGGCATCACATTACGAGACAAGAAAAAAAAATCAAAATACTTCACCCCAAAATATGTTTCATTGCCATATCTCGAAATGGCCCTGGAAAGTCATTCTTTGTGGGGGGGGGGGGGGATATTCGCACCTGCAGAGAATCTGTGTTCACATAGCTAGATCTTTTTCGTCCAGGCCCTCCCAATCCTAAAGAGATTAGGAGTTTAGCAAGCTTGTCAAGGTCTGAAGGGGAAACATTTGTCTTCTGTTGTCTCTAAGGGCAGCCACTGTGAGAGCTCTAAAGACTCTTGGTCTCCACAATCTCTTCTCTTAGCCCAAACATCTCCTTTCTGTGGATCCCAGGTCTTTAAGCAAACTCAACCAATTGTCAACCAGACAATGTTTCACTTCTAGGATAGCCTTTCTTTCTGTCTTTCCTTCTTCCTTCCTTCCTTTCTTTCTCTTTCCTTCCTTCCTTCCTCTTTATTTCCTTCCTTCCTTTCTTTCTCCTTCCTTCCTTCCTTCTTTCTTTCTTTTGTTTTGAAACCGAGTCTCGCTCTGTCGCCCACGCTGGAGTGCAGTGGCATGATTCGGCTCACCACAACCTCCACCTCCCTCCTAGGTTCAAGCGATTTTCCTGCCTCAGCCTCCCAAGTAGCGCTGGGACTACAGGCGCCCACCACCATGCCCAGCTAATTTTTGTATTTTTAGTAGAGACGGGGTTTCACCATGTTGGTCAGGCTGGTCTTGAACTCCTGACCTCAGGTGATCCAACCGCCTCGGCCTCCCAAAGTGCTGGGATGACAGGCGTGAGCCACCGCGCCCGGCCTCAATAGAAACCTAAAAACTTTACAATAAATCCCATAAAGGGAGAGAAAGACAATACGTGTGCATATCGATTAAGAGACTCAGTATTTTAAGGAGGCTGATGGAGTCTTCAAATTCATTTTCAGGTCTCATGTAATTCAAATCAACATTTCAATCGGTTTTTCTGTGGAACTGGAGGAGCTGTTTGTAAAATGTAAATGGGAATGACACTAGAAAGAGAAGGGAATGGGGAGGGGAGGAGGGAGAGGAAGGGGGGACAGAAAGAGAGAGAGGAGAAGAACGAAGAGGAGGAGGGGGAGAAAGAGGAAGGGGAGATAGAGGCAGAGGAGGGGAGAAGGAGGAGGAGGGAGATGAGGAGGAGGAAGAGGCAGAGGTGGGGAAGATAAAAAAGGAGGACAAAGAGGAGGAGGAGAGGGAGGAGGAAGAGGAGGAGGAAAAGGAAGAGGAGGAGGAAGAGGAAGAGGAGGAGGATGAGAATGGGGAAGAGGAAAGCGAGGGAGAGAAAGAAGGAGGGGAAGAGAGGGAGAAGAGAGAGAAAGAGCAGGGGAGGAGAGGAAGAGGACGGAGGAGGAGAAAAGGGAGGAGGGGGAGGAGCAGAGGAAGGGGAGGAGCAGGTGAGGGGGAGGAGGGGGAGGAGGAGGGGAAAGGAAGAGAAGGGAGGAGAAGGGGAGGAAGAGAAGTGGGGGAGGGGAAGGGAGGAGGCGGGAAGGAGGAGGCGGAGTAAGGACGAGAGAGGAGGAGGAGGAGAAGAGAGAAGGGAAGGGAAGACGAGGAGAAAAAGAGAAGGAGGAGGAGAAGGTGGAGGGAGGAGGAGGGGCATCAGGAGAAGGGGATGGGAGGAGAGGAAGGTAGGAGGAGGGGGAGAAGAAGGGAAGAGGGGGAGTGAGGACGAGGGAGGGGGAGGAGGGGAAGGGAGGAGGGAGGAGGAGAAATGGGGAGGGGCGGGGGAGGAGGAGGGAAGTGGAGGAGTGAGGACGAGGGAGGAGGAGGGGAAGGGAGGAGGGGACAGGAAAAGGAGGAGAAGAAGAGAAGGAGGAGGGGGAGGAGGGGGTGCAGGAGGCAGGAGGGAAGACGAGGAGTGAGGACGAGGGAGGAGGAGGGGAAGGAGGAGCAAGGAGGACTGAAAAGAGGGGGAGGAGGGCGAGAAGCAGGAGGAGGGAAGAGAAGCCAGAAATATGGTCTGTCCGAGAGTCCGACGTCAGGATCTCAACATGGATTAGAAAGTTGTTCAATGAAGCCAGTGCAGCCACAGTGCGAGGGACTCTGAGTCAGCCCGACAGCGCCCAGATTCCAGGACCGACACAGGTGCTCAGGGACATTGCAAGGACAGAAGGCCGCACGGCAGACACCCAGGAGACCTGTTCTGGTTTTAACACCTGTGCTGAAGTTTTGTGACCAACCAAAGTACTCACAAAACCTTTTATCACTGGAAGGAGCAAGGATCATACACTGTGGCAAACGTTGGAAAACGCATCCCTACCATCCACCATGCCCAAAACACAGCTGCAGGTAGACCTCAGCATGAACACTCAATTCTGAAGCTTGCGGGAATCAGTCTAGAAGAATTTGTTCATGGCCTGCACAAAGGCACATTTTTTTTTTTTCCTTTTCCTAGGAAAACGTCCTCCCTACCAGAAAACAATGAATAAATCCCGAGCTGGTCAGTGCAGAGGAGACATGAGGGCTGCAGACCCCCAGGAAGTAACGCACAGACTCAATTCATGCCATAAATTTCCTGACATCACGCCTGGTGTGGAAATGGTCTTTCAAATGCATTTCTTGCTTCCATGGAAATTGTCTGTCAAATGCATTTCTTGCTTCTGTGGAAACTGTCAATCAAATGCATTTCTTGCTTCCCTGGAAATTGTCAAATACATTTCTTGCTTCCTGGAAATTGTCAAATGCATTTCTTGCTTCGTGGAAACTGTCTTTCAAATGCATTTCTTACTTCCTGGAAATTGTCTATCAAATGCATTTCTTGCTTCCGTGGAAACTGTCAATCAAATGGATTTCTTGCTTCCGTGGAAACTGTCTTTCAAATGCATTTCTTGCTTCGTGGAAATTGTCAAATGCATTTCTTGCTTCCGTGGAAACTGTCTTTCAAATGCATTTCTTGCTTCCCTGGAAATTGTCAAATGCATTTCTTGCTTCGTGGAAATTGTCAAATGCATTTCTTGCTTCCGTGGAAACTGTCTTTCAAATGCATTTCTTGCTTCCATGGAAATTGTCTGTCAAATGCATTTCTTGCTTCTGTGGAAACTGTCAATCAAATGCGTTTCTTGCTTCCCTGGAAATTGTCAAATACATTTCTTGCTTCCTGGAAATTGTCAAATGCATTTCTTGCTTCGTGGAAACTGTCTTTCAAATGCATTTCTTGCTTCCTGGAAATTGTCTATCAAATGCATTTCTTGCTTCCATGGAAACTGTCAATCAAATGGATTTCTTGCTTCCGTGGAAACTGTCTTTCAAATGCATTTCTTGCTTCGTGGAAATTGTCAAATGCATTTCTTGCTTCCGTGGAAACTGTCTTTCAAATGCATTTCTTGCTTCCATGGAAATTGTCTGTCAAATGCATTTCTTGCTTCTGTGGAAACTGTCAATCAAATGCATTTCTTGCTTCCCTGGAAATTGTCAAATACATTTCTTGCTTCCTGGAAATTGTCAAATGCATTTCTTGCTTCGTGGAAACTGTCTTTCAAATGCATTTCTTGCTTCCTGGAAATTGTCTATCAAATGCATTTCTTGCTTCCATGGAAACTGTCAATCAAATGGATTTCTTGCTTCCGTGGAAACTGTCTTTCAAATGCATTTCTTGCTTCGTGGAAATTGTCAAATGCATTTCTTGCTTCCGTGGAAACTGTCTTTCAAATGCATTTCTTGCTTCCCTGGAAATTGTCAAATGCATTTCTTGCTTCGTGGAAATTGTCAAATGCATTTCTTGCTTCCGTGGAAACTGTCTTTCAAATGCATTTCTTGCTTCCTGGAAATTGTCAAATGCATTTCTTGCTTCCCTGGAAACTGTCTTTCAAATGCATTTCTTGCTTCCTGGAAATTGTCAAATGCATTTCTTGCTTCCTGGAAATTGTCAAATGCATTTCTTGCTTCGTGGAAACTGTCAATCAAATGCATTTCTTGCTTCCTGGAAATGGTCTTTCAAATGCATTTCTTGCTTCCTGGAAATGGTCTTTCAAATGCATTTCTTGCTTCTGTGGAAACTGTCAATCAAATGCATTTCTTGCTTCCTGGAAATTGTCAAATGCATTTCTTGCTTCCGTGGAAACTGTCAATCAAATGCATTTCTTGCTTCCCTGAAAACTGTCTTTCAAATGCATTTCTTGCTTCGTGGAAATTGTCAAATGCATTTCTTGCTTCGTGGAAACTGTCTTTCAAATGCATTTCTCGCTTCGTGGAAACTGTCTTTCAAATGCATTTCTTGCTTCCTGGAAATTGTCAAATGCATTTCTTGCTTCTGTGGAAATGGTCTTTCAAATGCATTTCTTGCTTTCCTGGTGAATTGCAGCATAATTCCCCCCACGCTGGCTCGATTTATCACGACCCTTTCCCGTGGGCCCCTTACAGTTGTAAGCATTCAAAAAGGCCAAGAATTTCTTTCTCCGGGAGCTCGGCTCTTAAGACGCGAGTCTGCCGACGCTCCTGGCCGAATAAAAAACCTCTTCCTTCTTTAATCCAGTGTCTGAGGAGTTTTGTCTGCGGCTCATCCTGCTACAGAATCAAAGAAGCTCTCAGAAGGCTGCGGAACACACCGCCCGAAACATCCAGCTTTGTCATAAGGATTCCTGAAAGGAGAACCAGTGAGAAAAGGGGAGATAAGAAAACCTCTTCTTGATTCAGCCACTTCCTCATCACACCTTGTCTTCCCAGGAACCAGGGACTCATGTGCCTGGTTTTGTGACAGGACAGGGTTCCCGATCCGGACCCCAAGACAGGTTCCTGGGTCTTGTGCAAGGAAGAATTCAGGTCCAGTTCACACAGTGCAAAGCAATAGCAAGTGATCCCAGCACTTTGGGAGGCCGAGGTGGTTGGATCACCTGAACTTGGGAGTTCGAGACCAGGCTGACCAACATGGAGAAACTCGATCTCTACTAAAACCACAAAATGAGCCGGGCGTGGTGGCACACACCGGTAATCCCAGCTACTGGGGAGGTTGAGGCAGGAGAATGGCTTGAACCCAGGAGGCGAAGGTTGCAGTGAGCCGAGATGGCACCACTGCACTCCAGCGAAGATGACAGAGCAAGACTCCATCTCAAAATAAATAATAATAATAATTGGCCGGGTGCAGTGGCTCACGCCTGTCATCCCAGCACTCTGGGAGGCCGAGGTGGGTGGATCACCTGAGGTCAGGAGTTCGACACCAGCCTGGACAACATGGCGAAACCCCGTCTCTACTAAAAATACAAGAATTAGCCGGGTGGAGTGGCAGGGTGTAATCCCAGCTACTCGGGAGGCTGAGGCAGGAGAATCGCTTGAACCCGGGAGGTGGAGGTTGCAGGGAGCCGAGACCATGTCCCTGAACTCCAGCCTGGGTGACCGAGCAAGACTTCGTCTGGAAAACAAAATAATCATATCACAGAAAAATAGCCGAGGGCCACCGAGGTAGGTCATCCGTCAACACCCTCCACGTTTTATGTTTGAGGAGATCCAGAGACGTCTGCGACCACCACGGAATTCCTAAGACGTGGGTGAGCATGAAATGACACGTAGGAATGCTTTGGCTGTAGGAAAAACGCAATCTTCCTTCCCACGTTTATGACCCTCTCCCTCCAAGGGCTTTCGGATACAAACGCATTCACGTGAATGATGCAGAAATTAAAAGGTTCTTAATGTCCCCCGTGTGACTCAGGTTTTTTTTTTTTTTATGAAGCTGGTGTTTAAAACCTGACAGGTGGCGACCTCCCAGCTGTAAAAGCCAGGCATGGAGCCAGGGCAACGAGGAGGAGGCACCTTCCTTCTGTAAAGCGTGCGTGACTTCGCCAGGCCGGGCAAGATAAACAGAGGGTCCAGAAATAAGGCTTTGGCCAAGAACGAAATACAAAGAGCTTGCTTGCTTGTAATATTTCACTGATCCTCATGAGAGCTACGATTTTTTGTGTGTGTTTTAGTGACGTGAATACGTGAGTACGTGTGTCTAAGTGGACCTTGCCTCTAAGAACTTGGTAAAAAGCGATTTTGACGTCAGCCTCGCCGGGAGTCTCTCAACCCACAGAGGTTGGCGCGTCTTAAATTCATGGAGTTTCTGGCAAGCGCTTGGGGGCACCGTATCTAGCCTCCAAATACTCATTTTATGTGATTTTTTTTTTTTCAATTGAAGAAAATGTCGAAAAATCATGACAGGTATGTGGAGGAAAAGTTAAATACTGAATTTGAATTCAATTGAAGATGGACACAATGGTCACCACGTCGTGAAACATGTTGTCTGAGTCCCTTGAGGTCTTCATCCAGCACAGTTTCACAGAAATCTCTATTTCAATCTATTCTTTTTTTTTTTTTTTTTTTTTTTTGAGATAGAGTCTCCCTCTGTTGCCCAGGCTGGAGTGCAGTGGCGCGATCTCAGCTCACTGCAACCTCCACCTCCCGGGTTCAAGCGATTCCCCTGCCTCAGCCTTCCGAGTAGTAGCTGGGACGACAGGTGCCCGCCACCTCGCCCAGCTAGTGTTTGTATTTTTAGTAGAGACGGGGTTTCACCGTGTTGGCCAGGATGGTCTCGAACTCCTGACCTCAGGTGATCCGCCCACCTCAGCCTCCCAAAGTGCTGGGATGACAGGCGAGAGCCACCGTGTCCAGCCTCCATACTGTTTTTCATAGAGCTTGTATTAATTTACATTCCCCACCAGGAGGACATAAAGCATTTCCTTTTTACCACACCCACGCCAATATCTTTTTTTTTTTTTTTTTTTTTTTTTTTTTTGAGACGGAGTCTCGCTCTGTCGCCCAGGCTGGAGTGCAGTGGCCGGATCTCAGCTCACTGCAAGCTCCGCCTCCCGGGTTTACGCCATTCTCCTGCCTCAGCCTCCCGAGCAGCTGGGACGACAGGCGCCCGCCATCACGCCCGGCTAGTGTTTGTATTTTTAGTAGAGACAGGGTTTCACCATGTTGGCCAGGCTGGTCTCGAACTCCTGACCTCGGAATCCGCCCGTCTCGGCCTCCCAAAGTGCTGGGATTACAGGCTTGAGCCACCGCGCCCGGCCTCTGCTTTTTCTGAAACAATGGCAAACACACCAAAAAGGTCAGGTGCTGGTTCCTGTCTTCTTTTTTGAGAATCAGCACGTGGCCAACTGCTCAGAAGCCTCAGGAAATGGTGCGGCTTCCCTCCTTGCTGGCTGGAGCACACAGCCTCGAAATGGGGAGCGGGGAGGGCTCAGAGAACAAGGGTCCAAAAGCTTTCTTAGGAAATGTCAGGCTGCTGGCTTCATTTAACTTCTTTTGTTTGTTTGTTTTCATTGTTTTTTTTTTTTTTTTTTTGAGATGGAGTCTTGCTTTGTCATCCAGAATGCCACGGTGCTGCCTCGGTTCACTGCAACCTCCACCTCCCAGGTTCAAGTGATTCTCTTGCCTCAGCCTCCTGAGTAACTGGGATTACAGGTGTGCACCACCACGCCTGGCTAATTTTTTGTATTTTTAGTAGAGACCGGGTTTCGCCATGATGACCAGGCTGGTCCCAAACTCGTGACCTCAGATGATCCACCCACCTCGGCCTCCCAAGCTGCTGGGATGACAGGTGTGAGCCACCACGCCCGGCCCATTTAACTTGTTACTTCATGCTTCCAGGATCCTGCCTTCGTAACCTTGCCCAAGGCAGGTGTTTCATGTCAAATTCCTCAAAGTTAGAGACAGGTAAATATAACAGTAGTTACAGGCCGGGCATGATGGCTCACACCTGTCATCCCAGCACTTTGGGAGGCTGAGGCAGGCGGATCACCCGAGGTCAGGAATTCGAGACCAGCCTGGCCAACAGGGTGAAACCTCATTTCTACTAAAAATACATAAATTAGCTGGGCATGGTGGCTGGCACCTGTAATCCCAGCTACTGGGGAGTCTGAGGCAGGAGAATGGCTTGAACGTGGGAGACGGAGGTTGCAGTGAGCTGAGATCACACCACTGCACTCCAGGCTGGGTGACAAGAGCAAAACTCCATCTCAAAAAAATAACATAAAATAAAATAAAAATAGTAGCCACAGTGGCAGCCGAGGCCACGGCTCCTGGGAGACTCAGGTTCAAGCCTCCACCTCTCCCTGTTGTCATTGACAAATGCCCCCTTTCCAGCAGGGTCATAGAAGGGCAAGTGGGGGTCCCCGCCCCTAAAGAACACAGCTGACCTTCCCCCACAAGTGTGCTAGGGCTGCCGTAAAAAAAATGACCACAATGGCCAGATGCGGCGGCACACGCCTGTCATCCCAGCACTTTGGGAGGCCGAGGTGGGTGGATCACCTGAGGTCAGGAATTCGAGACCAGGACGACCAACATGGAGAAACCTCGTCTCTCCTAAAAATACAACATTTAGCCCGTCGTGACGGCGGACGCCAGTAATCCCCGCTACTCGGGAGGCTGAGGCAGGAGAATCGCTTGAACCCGGGAGGCGGAGGTTGCAGTGAGCCGAGATCGTGCCATTGCACTCCAGCCTGGGTGACAGAGAGAGACTCTGTCTCAAAAAAAGAAAAGAAAAGAAAAGAAAAAGACCACAAACCACAAAGTAGGTGCTAAAACAACACACATGTATTTTCTTCCAGTCCTGGAGACCAGGAGTCTGAGGTTAACACGTGGAGAGGGCTGTGTTCCCTCCGGACGCTCTACGGGAGGCTCCTTCCTGCCTCTCTCAGCTCCTGGAGGCTCCAGGTGTCCCTGGGCTTGTGGCTGCATCACTCCAGTCTCTGCCTCCGTCTCCACGTGGCCTCCTCCTCGGTGTCTGTGTCTCCTCTTCTGTCTCTTAGAAGGACACCTGTCATTGCATTTAGGACCCAGCCTACTCCAGGATGATCTCATCTGCAGATCTTTTCCTTACATACACCTGCAAAGACCCTATATCCAAATAAACTCTCATTCTGAAGGACAGCATGAACATGAATTAGGGGACGGAGACGCCGTTTCACCCACTGCTTCCTCAGAGTGACTAAAAAAATCTGTGAATACCTACTGAGCAAACGACTGGTCAAAGTCTTCTGACAAATATCTGATCACGATGTGGAGGGTGATTCACAGAACTTTCCACAACTTGTATGTGTAGGCCAAGATTATATCTCTGCCACGGGGGTTTTTTTGTTTGGTTGGGTTTGGTTTGGGTTTTTTTGTTTTTTTTTGGGGTTTTTTTTTGTTTTTTTTTGAGACAGAGTCTGGCTCTGTGGCCCAGGCTGGAGTGCAGTGGCACGATCTTGGCTCACTGCAACCTCCACCTCCTGGGTTCAAGCGATTCTCCTGCCTCAGCCTCCCAAGTAGCTGGGATGACAGGTGCCCGCCACCAGGCCCGGCACATTTTTGTATTTTTAGTACAGACGGGGTTTCACCGTGTTAGCCCGGGGTATCACCAACTGTTGCACACGAAAAACGTGGGCTTTTTCCATAGAAAAACACACCTCACAATTGATTCAGGATTTCCTCTTGTGTGTCTGGGGGTTCCCGGGCTGTCCCCGGAATCGTCTTTGCAGAGTGAAGAGGTCCTGAGGGCCGGGAGGTAAAATTCGGAGGCATATTCAGCCAGGAGAGAGAAAAATCCTCATTTTGGGAGCTGAGAGGCGGGCCCCTGGCCTGCTTCCCGAGGCTGAGACCCAGGGAACAGCTGAAGTTAACTGCGTGCCTCCATAGAAAGCAGCCAGCAGAGGTGGCTGCAGAGGCTGCCACAGGGCAGAGAAATCGGAATCAGCCGTTCCCCCCACCCCAGAAACTCGGGGATACCCGGCATGGTTCCCTCGTCCCCTGGAAGGGCTCAGAAGTTTGCTGAGATGCAATGAACCAAGACAGTCTGTGCACGCTCAGCTGAGGCTCGGCAGCAGAGGAAGGTGTGCCCTTTGGCTACAGACAGGCAGGACCAGAGTGGGGGGCCACGCTGGCCAAGGTCCCTACAGAAAGACAGCAAAGGAGACCCCCATGGAGGCCTCTATAGACAGGTGCAAAAGAGCCAGCCAGACTCCTTTACACTGGACGCAATTGTCAGTCACCCCAACCAGCTTCTTTGGCACCTGTAGACAGGTGCAGAGGGGCCGGTCAGACTCCTGACCTCTATACCCCATGCTCGGTCACCCAACCAACCTCCTTGGCACCTGTACGCTGGTGCAGGAGGGCCGGCTGGAATCCCGCCCATGAGACCCAGTGCTTGGTCACCCACCCCCCTCCCTCAGGCTTTTTACCACGCAAAATAACCACGCCGACTCAGTACTGACTGTGAACGTCACGGTCTAGCCAGCCCTCCCAACAAGAATGGTGCTACAGGTAAGCAGGCATCTTTTTTTATTGTTTATTTTTATGTATTTATGTATTTATTTATTTTGAGACGGAGTCTCCCTCTGTCGCCCAGGCTGGAGTGCAGTGGTGCAATCTCGGCTCACTGCAACCTCTGCCTCCCGGTTCAAGCCATCCTCCTGCCTCCGCCTCCTGAGTAGCTGGGATGACAGGCGTGCACCACTGCACCCGGCTAATTTTTTTTTTTTTTTTTTGTATTTTTAATAGAAACGGGGTTGCATCATGTTAGCCAGGATAGTCTCCATCTCTCGATCTCGTGATCCACCCTCCTCGGCCTCCCAAAGAGCTGGGATTACAGGCTTGAGCCACTGCGCCCGGCTCTTCTCCTAGTCTCTACTAAAAAACACAAAAAATTAGCCAGGCGTGGTGGCGGCGCCTGTAGTCCCAGCTACTCAGGAGGCTGAGGCAGGAGAATGGCGTGAACCCGGGAGGCGGAGCTTGCAGTGAGCTGAGATCCGGCCACTGCGCTCCAGCCTGGGCAACAGAGCGAGACTCCGTCTCAAAAATAAAAAAAGAAATGAAAATACTTTTTTTTTTTTTGCAAAAACTTTAGATAATACTGAGTGTATTACAAAAACTAGCCAGCACACCCAGCTAACTTTTATTATTACTAATTTTTGTAGAGATGGGGTCTCGCTATGTTGTCCAGGCTGGTCTTGAACTCCTGGGCTCAAGGGATCCACCCAGCCCAGACTTGCCAAAGTGCCGGGATTACAGGCGTGAGCCACTGCACCTGGCTTCTGGGTTCTTTCTTGTCTGCCTTTTTAAGTCACGCTCTGGGCTGGGAACACCCGGGTTTTCAGCTGGGGCTTTCAGCGGTGGGCCCGTCATGTCTGCTACTGATCACAAGTAACGATTATTTCAGGAGAAAGGAACAGGGGCCCCCGGCTGATACAGAATGCTCCCCAAAGGAGAGATAACATCTGCGACTCATGACTAATTCTCTAGAACATGCCCTGCGGGGCTGTTTCTGCTGGGGTTTTTTTCTGCTGGGGGAATGGGAGGATGGAGTTTCGCTCTTGTCACCCAGGCTGGAGTGCGATGGTACGGCCTCAGCTCACTGCACCCTCTGCCTCCCGGGTTCAAGCAATTCCTCTGCCTCAGCCTCCCGAGTAGCTGGGATGACAGGCACTCACCACCACACCCAGCTAATTTTTGTGTTTTTAGTAGAGACGGGGTTTCACCATGTTGGCCAGGCAGGTCTCGAACTCCTGACCTCAGGTGATCCATCCGCCTCGGCCTCCCAAAGTGCTGGGATGACAGGTGTGAGCCACCACTACGCCTGGTGGGAAAAAGATTTTAATTCTGTATTCCCTACAACAATCTCACACACACACACACACACACACACACACAATTATTCCAAGCGCGGCTGCTGAAAGCTTACTTACTGTACCTGCAGGAAAATTACTTAAACCCAATCCCACCCAAAGAAGCAAAAATCTCAATCACTCAGACATAGCATGTCATCCTTCAAGCCAAGGGCCCACGGGGAACCTGCTACAGTAGCATTCTCCACTATCTGCAGGGACAGCAGAAACCGACCACACCTCAGGACACCTCTCACACCGTTCCAGTAATGAGAAAACCAAACAGACAGCCGAGGGAGGGGGCCTTCAGGTAACTGCACAGAGAGTTTCAAAATTCAAATGTCCTTCAGACACAGGGTAATGTTGTGAGAAATGGGAAAGTTCTCCATCAAAGATTATAAAAAGTCACAATTTCTTACTTTAAGATTGCTACCCCCATTAGTATGTGTGTGTGTATGTGTATTCCATAAGATTGCTATCCGGCCGGGCGCGGTGGCTCAAGCCTGTAATCCCAGCACTTTGGGAGGCCGAGACGGGTGGATCACGAGGTCAGGAGATCGAGACCATCCTGGCTAACACGGTGAAACCCCGTCTCTACTAAAAATACAAAAAACTAGCCGGGCGAGGTGGCGGGCGCCTGTAGTCCCAGCCGCTCGGGAGGCTGAGGCAGGAGAATGGCGTAAACCCAGGAGACGGAGCTTGCAGTGAGCTGAGATCCGGCCACTGCACTCCAGCCCGGGCGACAGAGCAAGACTCCGTCTCAAAAAAAAAAAAAAAAAAAAAAAAGATTGCTATCCACGATTAGTGTGTGTATATATATTCTATAAGATTGCTAGCCACTATTAGTGTATATATATACTCCGTAAGATTGCTATCCACTATTAGTGTGTGTGTATATATACATGCTATAAGATTGCTATTCATGTTAGTGTGTGTATATATATACACTATAAGATTGCTATGCACTATGTGTGTGTATATATATACACACACTATAAGATTGCTATCTACTATTAGTGTATAATATATATATACACTATAAGATTGCTATGCACTATTAGTGTGTATATATACACACTATAAGATTGCTATGCACTATGTGTGTATATATATACACACACTATAAGATTGCTATGCACTATGTGTGTATATATATACACACTATAAGATTGCTATGCACTATGTGTGTATATATATACACACACTATAAGATTGCTATGCACTATGTGTGTATATATATACACACACTATAAGATTGCTATGCACTGTGTGTGTATATATATACACACTATAAGATTGCTATGCACTATGTGTGTATATATATACACACACTATAAGATTGCTATGCACTATGTGTGTATATATATACACACACTATAAGATTGCTATGCACTATGTGTGTATATATATACACACACTATAAGATTGCTATGCACTATGTGTGTATATATATACACACACTATAAGATTGCTATCTACTATTAGTGTATAATATATATATACACTATAAGATTGCTATGCACTATTAGTGTGTATATATACACACTATAAGATTGCTATGCACTATGTGTGTATATATATACACACACTATAAGATTGCTATGCACTATGTGTGTATATATATACACACTATAAGATTGCTATGCACTATGTGTGTATATATATACACACACTATAAGATTGCTATGCACTATGTGTGTATATATATACACACACTATAAGATTGCTATGCACTATGTGTGTATATATATACACACACTATAAGATTGCTATCTACTATTAGTGTATAATATATATATACACTATAAGATTGCTATGCACTATTAGTGTGTATATATACACACTATAAGATTGCTATGCACTATGTGTGTGTATATATATACACACTGTAAGATTGCTATGCACTATGTGTGTATATATATACACACACTATTAAGATTGCTATCTACTATTAGTGTATAATATATATATACACTATAAGATTGCTATCTACTATTAGTGTATAATATATATATACAGTATAAGATTGCTATGCACTATTAGTGTGTATATATACACACTATAAGATTGCTATGCACTATGTGTGTGTATATATACACACACTATAAGATTGCTATCTACTATTAGTGTATAATATATATACACACTATAAGATTGCTATGCACTATTAGTGTGTATATATACACACTATAAGATTGCTATGCACTATGTGTGTGTATATATATACACACTATAAGATTGCTATCTACTATTAGTGTATAATATATATATACACTATAAGATTGCTATGCACTATTAGTGTGTATATATACACACTATAAGATTGCTATGCACTATGTGTGTGTATATATACACACACTATAAGATTGCTATCTACTATTAGTGTATAATATATATACACACTATAAGATTGCTATGCACTATTAGTGTGTATATATACACACTATAAGATTGCTATGCACTATGTGTGTGTATATATATACACACTGTAAGATTGCTATGCACTATGTGTGTATATATATACACACACTATAAGATTGCTATCTACTATTAGTGTATAATATATATATACACTATAAGATTGCTATGCACTATTAGTGTGTATATATACACACTATAAGATTGCTATGCACTATGTGTGTGTATATATATACACACTGTAAGATTGCTATGCACTATGTGTGTATATATATACACACACTATAAGATTGCTATCTACTATTAGTGTATAATATATATATACACTATAAGATTGCTATCTACTATTAGTGTATAATATATATATACACTATAAGATTGCTATGCACTATGTGTGTGTATATATATACACACTGTAAGATTGCTATGCACTATGTGTGTATATATATACACACACTATAAGATTGCTATCTACTATTAGTGTATAATATATATATACACTATAAGATTGCTGTCTACTATTAGTGTATAATATATATATACACTATAAGATTGCTATGCACTATGTGTGTATATATACACACTATAAGATTTCTATGTACTATTAGTGTGTATATATATACACTGTAAGATTGCTATCCACTATTAGCGTGGGTGTATATATATATATATACTCTATAAGATTGCTGTCCACTATTAGTGTGTGTGTATATATATACACACACAAACTGTAAGATTGCTGTCCACTATTAATGTGTGTATATATATATATATCACTACAAGATTGCTATCTGCTATGAGTGTATAATATATGTATGTACACTATAAGATTGCTATCCACTATTAGTGTATATATATATACACACACACTATAAGATTGCTATCCACTATTAGTGTGTATACATATATAAAAAAAAAAGACGAAATGCTTTATTCTTTGTTTAAAAAAAAAAAAAAGAAAATCCTCTGAAAGCCGGATACGGTGGCTCACGCCTGTCATCCTAGCACTTTGGGATGCTGAGGCATATATATACACACACACACACTATAAGATTGCTATTCACCATTAGTGTGTGTATATAGATCTATACATATATACACTAGGATTGCTATCCACTATTAGTGTGTGTGTGTGTATATATATAGAATCCAAATCAGCTGTCCTAGCTTGCTCCAGCACACCTGGACAGAACTAGGCAAGCCCCAGCCCATTCGACCTGCCATTTCTTATTTGCCGACGTTTCCTTAACAATCCCTGAGCAACTTCTTTTTCTTTCTTTGTTCTGTTCCCCTTACCCAATTAAAAAAGTTTTAAACTTGAGGCAGGAGAAAGGCGTGAACCCGGGAGGCGGAGCTTGCGGTGAGCTGGGATCGCACCACTGCACTCCAGCCTGGACCACAGAGCGAGACTCCGTCTCAAAAAAATAAAATAAAATAATAAAAATAAAGTCTTAAACTAATAGCCAGTTGGGTAAAGTGTAAAATGTGACGTCGTATTCCAGTCGATGGAAAGTGGACACAGCAGCAGGACAGATGCCTCAGGTTATAAATAACTCTGTCTCCTCTGTTCGGTGTGCTCTTGTGGCTGGACAGCTGTTGAAAAGCACACAAAGGAAAGCTCATCTTGCTGAGACAGATTATTTGTTCCTGTGTTAATTCTTTTTTGTGTGTGACACCAAAAACTTCATTTCCAACAATGCGTAAACCTGGAAAATCTGAGACAGGTGGGGACATAGCTTGTTTTTTGTTTGTTTGTTTTTTGTTTTTTGTTTTTCCTTTTGAGGGTGGGAGGGGTGGTTCGGAGTCTCGCTCTGTCTCCCAGGCTGGAGTGCAGTGACGCGATCTCGGCTCAAACTGCCACCTCTGCCTCCCGGATCCTGGTTCAAGCAATTCTCATGCCACAGCCTCCCGAGTAGCTGGGATGACAGGCACGCGCCACCACGCCTGGCTAATTTTTGCACTTTTTTAGTAGAGGCCAGGTTTCACCATGTTGGCCAGGCTGGTCTTGAACTCCTGACCTCAAATGATCCACCCGCCTCGGCCTCCCAAAGTGCTGGGATAACAGGCGTGAGCCACCGTGTCTGGCCACAACTTGGTTTTATACATTTTAGGGAGGCGGAGCTTGCAGTGAGCTGAGATCGTGCGACTGCACTCCAGCCTGGGCGACAGTGAGACTCGGTCTCAAAAATCAAAAAAGAAGTACAGGACGGGCGCAGCAGCTCGTATGTATATGTATGTGTATACACACACACACACACACAGTCTGTAACATTGCTATGCACTATTAGTGTGTGTGTATATACACACACTATAAGATTGCTATCAACGATTAGTGTCTATATATACATATATATATACTATAAGATTGCTGGCCAGGCACGGTAGCTCATGCCTGTCATCCCAGCACTTGGGAGGCCGAGACGGGCGGATCACGAGGTCAGGAGATCGAGACCATCCTGGCTAACACGGTGAAACCCCGTCTCTACTAAAAATACAAAAATTTTAGCCAGGCCTGGTGGCAGGTGCCTGTAATCCCAGCTACTCGGGAGGCTGAGGCAGGAGAATCGCTTGAACCCGCGAGGTGGAGCTTGCAGTGAGCTGAGATCGTGCCACTGCACTCCAGCGTAGGCGACAGAGCGAGACTCCGCTGCAAAAAAAAAAAATAGAAGCAAAACATTTGGTACATAGAGATGAGAACAAAAAATCCTAGGTACTACCAGATGGGGTAGGGAGAGGGGGCAAGGGTTGAAAAACTTACTATTAGGCCGGGTGCGGTGACTCACACCTGTAATCCCAGCGCTTTGGGAGGCCGATGCAGGTGGATCACCAGGTCAGGAGTTCAAGAGCAGCCTGACCAATAGGACGAAACCCTGTCTCCACTAAAAATACAAAAATGAGCTGGTTGTGGTGCCTGTCATCCCAGCTACTCGGGAGGCTGAGGCAGGAGAATCACGTGAACCCGGGAGGTGGAGGTTGCAGTGAGCCGAGATCGCGCCACTGCACTCCAGCCTGGGTGACAGGAGGGAAACTCCATCTCAAAAAGAAAAAAAAAAAAGAAAAAAGAAAAACTCACTGTTGCATACTATGTTCATTATCAGGGTAACCAGATCCTTCATACCGCAAACCTCAGCGTCACGCAATGCGTCCATGTAACAAACCTGCACATGTACCCAGACCTGAAATAAACGTTGAAGAAAGAAACACAGGAAAATGCTTTTAATTTCAGCTTTTCTCTCTTGTCTTCACTCGGTAGAGTGTAACAGAATAAGTCAAGATGAAACGCGGGCCGGGTGCAGTGCCTCAAGCCTGTCATCCCAGCACTTTGGGAGGCCGAGGCGGGCAGATCATGAGGCCGGGAGATCGAGACCATCCTGGCTAACACGGTGAAACCCCGTCTCTACTAAAAATACAAAAAACTAGCCGGGCGTGGTGGCGGGCGCCTGTAGTCCCAGCTACTCGGAAGGCTGAGGCAGGAGAATGGTGTGAACCCGGGAGGCGGAGCTTGCAGTGAGCCGAGATCCAGCCACTGCACTCCAGCCTGGGGGACAGAGCGAGACTCCGTCTCAAAAAAAAAACAAAAAAAATGAAATGCTTTATTGTTGAAAAAAAAAATAAGAAAATCCTCTGAAAGCCGGATCAGGTGGCTCACGCCTGTAATCCCAGCACTTTGGGAGGCTGTGGCGGGTGGATCACCTGAGGTCAGGAATTCGAGACCAGCCTGGTCAACGTGGTGAAACCCCGTCTCTACTAAACATGCAAAAATTAGCCAGGTGCAGTGGTGCATGACTGTAGTCTCAGCTACTCAGGAGGCTAAAGCAGGAGCATTGCGTGAACCCGGGAGGCGGAGGTTGCAGTGAGCCAAGACTCTGTCACTGCACTCCAGCCCGGGCAACAGAGCGAGACTCTGTCTCAAAAACAAAACAAAACAAAACAAAAAAGCCGGGCGTGGTGGCTCACGCCCGTTATCCCAGCACTCTGGGAGTTCAAGGCGGGTGGATCGCCTGAGGTCAGGAGTTCGAGACCAGCCTGGCCAACATGGTGAAACCCCATCTCTACTAAATATACAAAAATTAGCCGAGCCTGGTGGTGGGCACCTGTAATGCCAGGTACCCAGGAGGCTGAGGCGGGAGAATCACTTGAACTCGGGGGGCAGAGGTGGCAGCGAGCCGAGATCGCACCACTGCACTCCAGCCTGGGCGACAGAGTGAGACTCCGTCTCCAAACAAACAAACAAAAAATCCTCAGAGAATCCAGTCCTATGGACATGGAATATGGACAGAACTGGGGGTTCACAGAGTGCGGAAGACGGTCTTACAGCATTTTGGACGTCCTGCCTTGGGGTTCATGTCGCAATGTTCAGGCACAAAAGGCAACTGAGAGACCATCTCCTCCAGCCATCGGCTCCCATCCGCCATCAAGCCTTTGAACAGAGAGACCCACGTGGGGGAAACTGAGCGTAAGAGTGCCTTCCTTAGGCAGCGAAGCTGGGTCTTCAGAGGCTCCTAGCCCTACCGTCACTGGAGGGGACCATCCCCGTCCATGGTGGTGTGGAGTCCCCGGGACCTTCCCCCCGGTCTTGAAACGTCAACGTGGAGCCTGACGTTGACGTTGACAGTCGTCTGTCCATCATAAGGCCACATACGAGCTGTCGTTCATCACAAAGGTAAAGCCCCCAAGAGTGACCACATCACCGCCTGGCAGGGGCGGCTGGTGGGGAAGCTGGAGGGATCCCCCAGCAGCCTCTTTCTCCTCGGTCTGTGGCTCCAGCGTCCTGGGTGCGTCGGCTTCCGTCTTGGCCAACTGGACCACCAGGGAGTCCTCAGGGCCACTTTCTGGCTCTGCACCTGCCATCTTGGGGAGGTGGGCCACGTTCTGGGTGTCTGTGATCCACTCCTACCAGGAGGAAACATTCTAGCTCGAACACAACGGATATACCACAGACAGTGTCCACAGGGTACCCAACACAGACATCCTTCCCCGGCACTGGGCAGCCTCCCCCGCAAACGCCATTCCCAGTAGAACAGGAAAAGCCCTCTCGTCTGGGAGGTCTAAGTCCCCTCCAAAGCTGTTGTCTGGGGCGTGCAGGGGCTCTGAAACGGATATACCCTTCTGAACCAAAAATAAAATTCTTCTTTTGTTTTTTTTGAGAACGAATTTCACTCTCGTTGCCCAGGCTGGAGCGCAATGACATGATCTCGGCTCACCGCAACCTCCACCTGCCCGGTTCTAATCCATTCTCCTGCCTCAGCCTCCTGAGTCGCTGCGATGACAGGCATCCACCACCACACCCGGCTAATTTTGTATTTTTAGTAGAGACAGGGTTTCTCCATGTTGGTCAGGCTGCTCTCAAACTCCCAAGCTCGGGTGATCCACCCGCCTCGGCCTCCCAAAGTGCTGGGACCAAAGGCGTGAGCCACCGCGCCCGGCCCCCAAAAATAAAATTCTAAGCCCTCCAACAGACTGATGGACTCTCCACTCAGTCAAGGTGATTCCAAAGTTATCTTAAAACCTAGTTTGAGACATAATGAGAAGTCAGAGTTGGACATGCTTCATTATACCCTGTTCTCTTTGAAATTCAGGCACAACCAAGCAGCATTAAAATCAAGACACAGGCCAGGCACGGTGGCTCACGCCTGTCATCCCAGCACTTTGGGAGGCCGAGGTGGGTGGACTTGAGTTTGAGACCAGCCTGGACAACATGGTGAAAACTCGTCTGTACTAAAAATACAAAAATAAGCCGGGTGTGGTGGCAGGTGCCTGTCACCCCAGCTACCCAGGAGGCTGGGGCATGAGAATCGCTTGACGGCGGGAGACAGAGATTGCAGTGAGCAGAGATCATGCCCCGTTTATTTCTTCTTTCCTTTCTTTCTTTTTCTTTCTCTCTTCATTTTTCTTTTCTTTCTTTCCTTCTTCTCCTTCTATTCCTTCCTTCTCCTTCCTTCCTTCCTTCCTTCCCTCCCTCCCTCCCTCCCTCCCTTCCTTCCTTCCTTCCTTCCTTTCTTTCTTGTTTTTCCTCCTTCCCTCCTTCCTTCCTTCCTTCCTTTCTCTCTCCCCCTTTCCTCCCTCCCTCCCTCCTTCCCTTCCTTCCTTCCTTCCTTTTTTTTTTTTTCTTGACAGACTCCGGCTCTGTCACCCAGGCTGGAGTGCAATGGCACAATCTCAGCTCACCGCAACCTCTGCCTCCACGGTTCAAGCGATTCTCCTGCCCCAGCCTCCAGAGTAGCTGGGATGACAGGCGTGCACTACCACGCCCGGCTAATTCTTGTAGTTTTAGTAGAGACGGGGGGTTTCACCACATTGACCAGACTGGTCTTGAACTCCTGACCTGAAGCGATCCACCCGCCTCGGCCTCCCAAAGTGCTGGGATGACAGACGTGAGCCACCTCGCCTGGCCCTAAATACCGTTCTCTAAAAGGGTCGCTCAGGGAGAATGAGTGCAGGCACGGTGCACCCGCTTAGTGGAGAGGAGAGGAGACACAAGGAGAGGGCAGATACCTGGAAGTTCCCTTGGTGTATCTCAAAGAGCCCAGGGAAGGTGGATTTCGGGTCTGGCACGCTGGGCATCAGAAAC
The DNA here is from genome assembly GCF_007565055.1 of Rhinopithecus roxellana. Lineage (NCBI taxonomy): Eukaryota > Metazoa > Chordata > Mammalia > Primates > Cercopithecidae > Rhinopithecus > Rhinopithecus roxellana. The sequence goes on from NC_044570.1 coordinate 5,873,884, forward strand.
TTCTTCACTCTGAAACAGAGACGGAGAATGTGGTCAGGTCAGCCACAGTCCCCCAAGCAGGGCTGGGAAGAACGGCCTTCCACGTGGATACATGTGTCTCCTCACCCTCCCCAGGGACCCTGCCTCTGGGGTCCTCACAAAGTTCCCACCAGGAGGCCGGGCGCGGTGGCTCATGCCTGTCATCCCAGCAGTTTGGGAGGCCGAGGCGGGCGGATCACCTGAGGTCAAGAGATCGAGACCAGCCTGGCCAACATGGTGAAACCCCATCTCTAGTGAAAATACAAGAAAAAAATGAGCCAGGGCGCCTGTAGTCCCAGCTACTCGGGAGGCTGAGGCAGGAGAATGGCGTGAACCCGACAGGCGGAGCTTGCAGTGAGCTGAGATCCGGCCACAGCACTCTAGCCTGGGTGACAGAGCGAGACTCTGTCTTAAAATAAATACATACCATAAAAAAATAAATAAATAAATGACTCAACTCCCCAGCTACTTGGGAGGCTGAGGCAGGAGAATCGCTTGAACCCGGGAGGCGGAGGTTGCAGTGAGCCAAGATGGTGCCACTGCACTCCAGCCTGGGCGACACAGCCAGACTCTGTCTTAAAAAAATATACAAAAATTAACTGGGTGTGGTGGCGCACGCCTGTAGTCCCAGCTACTCGGGAGGCTGAGGCAGAAGAATCGCTTGAACCCGGGAGGTAGAGGTTGCAGTGAGTCGAGATTGCGCCACTGCACTCCAGCCTGGGTGACAGAGCGAGACTCCATCTTAAAAAAAAAAAAATGCAAAAAATACAAAAATTAACCGAGTGTGGTGGCACATGCCTGTAGTCCCAGCTACTCGGGAGGCTGAGGCAGGAGAATCGCTTGAACCCGGGAGGTGGAGGTTGCAGTGAGCCGAGATCGCACCTTACACTCCAGCCTGGGTGACAGAGCAAGACTGTCTTAAAAATATAAAAGTTCCCACCAGGAATACGGTGTGATGGACAGTGAGCCACGTCCTATGCACACAACGGATTTGCATTAAATACGTGATGATTTGCACCTTGTTGATGAGACAGGCTGAAATGAGACCGTCACTCTTGAAAATTCCTATGTTGAAATTCTAATCCTCAACCTCACAATGAAACTATATTTGGAAATGGGGTAGGGGGTCTCTAAAAAGGTGATGATGGTAAAATGAGGTCACTAGGGAGGATCTGTTTCAACAGGGCTGAGGTCTTTATAAGAAGAGGAGGTTGGCCAGGTGCAGTGGCTCATGCCTGTCATCCCAGCACTTTGGGAGGCCAAGGCAGACAGATCTCCTGAGGTCAGGTGTTCAAGACCAGCCTGGCCAACATGGTGAAACCCCGTCTCTACTAAAAATACAAAAATTAGCCAGGCGTGGTGGCACACACCTTTAGTCCCAGCTATTCAAGAGGCTGAGGCAGGAGAATTGCTTGAACCCGGGAGGCGGAGGTTGCGGTGAGCCGAGATCACGCCCCTGCACTCCAGCCTGAGTGACAGAGTGAGACTCCGTCTCAAAATAAATATACACATAAATAAATAAGAAAGTGACTCAACCTCCACATCTTTGAAAAGCTCTCTCTGTGGTCTGAAAGAATATTGTCTCGGCTAGATCTCTAACTGGATTCAAAGCTGAAAATTCAGTCACAGCTGGAGCAACCACAATATTAGACCCTGTACAATTCTTCTTGCTGCCCTCATCAGCTTACCTGGGCTTCTTTTCTTTCTGAGAGACGGAATCTCGCTCTGTCACCCAGGCTGGAGTGCAGTGGTGCAGTCGCAGCTCACTACAGCCTTAAACTCCCAGGCTCAAGCCGTCCTTCCACCTCAGCCTCCCAAGTAGCTGGGATGACAGGTGCACGTCAGCACGCCTGGCTAATTGTTGTGTTTTTATTAGAGACGGGGTTTCACCATGTTGGCCACGCTGGTGGCCAGGATGGTCTCGATCTCTTGACCTCGTGATTCACCTGCCTCAGCCTCCCAAAGTGCTGGGATCACGGGCATGAACCACTGCGCGCGGCCCGAATTTTTGTATTCTTAGTAGAGACAGGATTTCACCATATTGGCCAGGCTGGTCTCAAACTCGTGACCTTGTGATCTGCCTGCCTCAGCCTCCCAAAGTGCTGGGATTACAGGTGGCAGCCACCGTGCCCGGCCCCTCTGAAATTTCTTGTAATGCACTGTCAGAAAAGTGGACATTGCATGGAAACTGAAGCCCAGCGAAATGATTCTGTCAGGCTACTCATCTTTTCCCCCACTTCACACATATTCTGGAAGGAAAACCCTCCACCCATGCGTGGCAGGTGTCCTCCTTACCTCCATAATTTCCATAAAGACAGAAGGAGAAGAGATACCATCAGAAGGATGGCCAGGCTGGAAACTAAAATAAATTTGGACAGCTTTGGTTTGGGAGGCGTGGGTGTCTGTGGGCACGAATCTGAAACGACACGAAAAGGCTACTGTATGTTTTCAACATGATGGTACAGCTCAACCCCAACCACCCTCCTCATCGTTTCATGTTTTTTTTCTTCTTCGTTATTTGTTGTTTTGTTTTTGGTTTGCTTTGTTTTGTTTTTGCAAATATGAGTGTCAGCAAATCTTTTACTTACTTTTTTTTTTTTCTTTTTTTTTTTTGAGACAGAATCTCACTCTGTCGCCCAGGCTGGAGTGCAGCGGCGCGATCTCGGCTCACTGCAACCTCCACCTCCCGGATTCAAGCGATTCTCCTGCCTCTGCCTCCCGAGTAGCTCGGATGACAGGCACCCGCCACCATGCCCGGCTAATTTTTTATTTTTTAGTAGAGACGGGGTTTCTCCATGTTGGCCAGGCTGGTCTTGAACTCCTGACCTCAGGTGATCTGCCCGCCTCGGCCTCCCACAGTGCTGGGATCACAGGCTTGAACCCCTGGGCCCAACCCAGTCTGGTATATTTAATACAGTGATTCTCCTGCCTCAGCCTCCTCAGTAGCTGGGACTACAGGCGTCCACCACCACACCGGGCTCATTTTTGTATTTTTAGTACAGACGGGCCTTAATTTTTTTTTTAAATGAATGTTAGTGTCAACAAATGTTGATTCCTACGGAAAATATCCTGGAAAGAGACACTTCCAGGAAGGAAGGGCAGGTTCCACATGCAGCCTTTGGAGGCTTGTGGTTGCTGGGGGTCTTTACAGCATAGGAGAGCTTGCTTTTGGCTGTTGGTGGTTGTACGCCTGAAATTATGCCCCCTGAAAAGATACATTGAAGGCTGGGCATGGTGGCTCACACCTTTAATCCCAGCACTTTGGGAGGCTGAGGCGGGCAGATCACAAGGTCAGGAGTTTGAGACCAGCCTGGCCAATATGAAGCAACCCTGTCCCTACTAAAAATACAAAAATTAGCCGTGCTTGGTGGTGCGCGCCTGTCATCCCAGCTACTCGGGAGGCTGAGGCAGGGAACGGGATGAACCCAGGAGGCGGAGGTTGCAGTGAGCTGAGATCGCGCCACTGCACTCCAGCCTGGGCAACAGACTGAGACTCTGTCTCAAAAAAAAAAACAAACAAGGGCCGGGTGCGGTGGCTCAAGCCTGTAATCCCAGCACTTTGGGAGGCCGAGGCAGGCGGATCACGAGGTCAGGAGATCGAGACCATCCTGGCTAACACGGTGAAACCCCGTCTCTACTAAAAATACAAAAAACTAGCCGGGCGAGGTGGCGGGCGCCTGTAGTCCCAGCTACTCGGGAGGCTGAGGCAGGAGAATGGCGTAAACCCGGGAGGCGGAGCTTGCAGTGAGCTGAGATCCGGCCACAGCACTGCAGCCCGGGCGACAGAGCCAGACTCCGTCTCAAAAAAAAAACAAAAGAAGGAAAACTAGCCCGAGTGAAAGCAGGTAGGGAGCGAAGCAAGGAGCGGAATTGCTTGTTGCTTTCAGATGGAGCCCTGGAAGATTGGAGAAGACTGAGCTTGCTCAGACACATGCTCTGCTCAAACACACCCTCCCTCCCACCTCCCAAGAAGGCAGGACAGCGTCGGTGGCTATGGCTACTCCAGTCCGGTGACAAGGTTAGGCGGCACTGCTGCGTAACAAACATTACCCCGAGTCTCGCCTCTCTGCCAGCACGTCACCTCTGACCAGTCACTCGGGTACGTGTCTGGCCCATATACATCCTCCATGGCCTTCACCCGGGCCCGGAAAGCGTAACACTTCTCAGCATCCAAATCTTCTATGGTGACATTGCAGGTATTTTCCTGTTTGGACTGGAGAAACAGACACACACACACACATACACACACACACACACACACAATGATTAGTGATGTAACCTGAGTCTGGAGTTTTCCTTCCGGTGGGTTCATGGTCTCGCTGACTTCACGAATGAAGCTGCAAGGCCGGACATGGTGGCTCACGCCTGTCATCCCAGCACTTTGGGAGGTCAAGGTGGGCAGATCAGCTGAGGTCGCAAGTTCGAGACCAGCCTGACCAACATGGAGAAAGCCGGTCTCTACTAAAAATACAAAAATTAGCTGGGCAGGCCGGGCGCGGTGGCTCAAGCCTGTAATCCCAGCACTTTGGGAGGCCGAGACGGGCGGATCACGAGGTCAGGAGATCGAGACCATCCTGGCTAACACGGTGAAACCCCGTCTCTACTAAAAACTACAAAAAACTAGCCGGGCGAGGTGGCGGGCGCCTGTAGTCCCAGCTACTCGGGAGGCTGAGGCAGGAGAATGGCGTAAACCCGGGAGGCGGAGCTTGCAGTGAGCTGAGATCCGGCCACTGCACTCCAGCCCGGGCGACAGAGCGAGACTCCGTCTCAAAAAACAAAAAAATTAGCCGGGCTTGGTGGCGCATGCCTGTAATCCCAACTACCTGGGAGGCGGAGGCACCAGAATGGCTTGAACCCGGGAGGCAGAGGTTGCAGTGAGCCAAGTTTGTACCACTGCACTCCAGCCTGGGCAACAAGAGCGAAACTCTGTCTCAAAAAAACAAAAGAATGGAGCCGTGGACCTCTCAGTGAGGGTTACAGCTCTTAAAGGTGGCACGGACCCGAACAGTGGGCAGCAAGATTTATTGTGAAGAGCGAGAATTTATTGTGAAGACTGAAAATTTATCGTGAAGACGGAAAGAACAAATCTTCCACAGTGTGGAAGGGGACCCAGATGGGTTGCCGCTGCTGGCTGGGGTGGCCAGTTTTTAATTCCCTTATTTGTCCCCGCCCATGTCCTGCTGATTGGTGCATTCTACAAACCTCTAGCTAGCTGCAGAGTGCTGATTGGTGTGTTTTTACGGAGTGCTGATTGGCACATTTTACAACCCTCTAGCTAGCCGCAGAGCGCTGATTGGTGCATTTTTACAGAGCAGTGATTTGTGCATTTTACAAAACTCTACCTAGCCACAGAGCGCTGATTGGTGCATTTTTATGGAGCACTGATTGGCGCATTTTACAAACCTCCAGCTAGTCACAGAGCACCGACTGGTGCGTTTTTACAGAGTAGTGATTGGTGCATTTTACAAACCTCTTGTAAGACAGAAAAGTTCTCCAAGTCCTCACCACCCAGGAGTCCAGCTGGCTTCGCCTCTCACTGGGACCTTTCATTGTACACCCCCTGGGATTTGCACAAGGTTCCTACTCCCACATGTTTTCACTCTGTTGTTTGCGTCCTCCCTCTCTGCAGACTTTTATTCCAACTACGACAACTACAGATTCAGCAATACAGTAACACTTGTTTTTGTTGTTGTTTTTGTTGTTGAGACAGAGACTCGCTCTGTCCCCCAGTCTAGAGCGCAGTGGCATGATCTCAGCTTACCGCAAACTTCGCATCCCGAGTTCAAGCGATTCTCCTGCCTCAGCTTCCAGAGTAGCTGGGATTACAGGCACCTGCCACCACGCCCGGCTAATTTTTGTATTTGGTTGTAGGCACTGCTGTTATGACTAAATATTCTTTCAACCACCCTTGGATGACTCTTAAAGATTTCATTAGGCCGGGCGCGGTGGCTCACGCCTGTCATCCCAGCACTTTGGGAGGCCGAAGCAGGTGTATCACTAGGTCAGGAGTTCGAGACCAGCCTGACCAACATGGTGAAACTCCATTTCTACTAAAAGTATGTACACACACATATATGTAGATATACAGTCATGCATTGCTTAACGATGGGACATGTTCTGAGAAATGCTTTGTGAGGTGACTTCTCCATTGTGAGAATATTGTAGAGTTTATTGAGACACACCTCGCTGGTCTAGCCCGTTGCACACCTAGGCTGTATAGCACATTGTTCCTGGGCTACGCACCTGTACAGCACGTTACTGTACTGAATACGGTAGGCAAACCTAACGCAAGTATTTGTGTATCTAAACATATCTAAACATAGAAAAGCTACAGGAAGAATAGGGTATAGAAGAAACTAATTGGGACAGCCGCACAGGACAGCCGTGATAATCACAGAGGACTACCGTGATACATGCTGTCTGCTGATGACGAAAAGGTCCTCAGGCAGCACATGACTCTGTGTGTGTCTGTCTGTGTGTGTCTGTGTGTGTGTCTGCGTCTGCGTCTATGTATGCGTGTCTGTGTGTCTGTGTGTGTCTCTGTGTGTGTGTGTCTGTGTTTCTGTGTGTGTCTGTGTGTGTGTGTGTCTGTGTTTCTGTGTGTGTCTGTGTGTGTGCGTGTCTGTGTTTCTGTGTGTGTCTGTGTGTGTGCGTGTCTGTGTTTCTGTGTGTGTCTGTGTGTGTGTCTGTGTGCCTGTGTTTGTGTGTCTGTGTGTGTCTGTGTGTGTGTGTAGAGAGACAGATATGTAGAGATAGAGGTATGACTAGAGGTAGATAAAGAAATGATAGATAAATAGATAAAACAGAGAGATGATAGACTTGATAGATGATACATAGATAGACGATAGATAGATGATAGAGAGATAAATAGATGATAGATAGATAGATAGATAGATAGATAGATAGATAGATAGATAGACAGATAATACATAGACAGATGATAGAGAGAAGTAGACAGATGATACATAAATAGATACAGATAGATGATAGATAGATATATAGATACATACATAGATAAATACATAGATAGCATAGTAGATGGTAGAATAAAGAGAGATAATAGACAGGTAGATAGAGATGATAGACAGATGAGCTAGATAGGGATGATATACATAGATTATTGATAGTACATAGATAGATAAAAGAGTTGGTACATAAAATAGATATGGATAGAGCAATAGAGAGAACAAAGAGAGTTAATCGATAAAATACATGATAGATTGAAAGACAGAGACAAAATAAAATGACATAGATAGATAGATAGATGATAGATTGAAAGAGAAAGACACATCAAATAGAATGAGATAGACAGATAGCAGATTGAAAGAGCTAGAGAGAGATAAAATAGAATGATAGATAGATAGATAGATTGAAAGATAGAGATAGAGGTAAAATAGAATGATTAGATAGATAGATAGATAGATAGATAGATAGATAGAGAGTCAGATAAAATAGAATGAGATAGGTAGATACATACATACATACATACATAGATGATAGATTGAAAGAGATAGAGAGAGATATAATAGAATGATATGGATAGACAGATAAATTGAAAGGGAGAATGATATAGAGATAGACAGATCATAGATAGATAGATAGATAGATAGATAGATAGATAGATAGACAGACACATAGATAGATAGATAGATAGATAGATAGATAGACACATAGATAGATAGATAGATAGATAGATAGATAGATAGATAGATAGATAGATAGACAGACACATAGATAGATAGATAGATAGATAGATAGATAGATAGATAGATAGATAGATAGATAGATAGATAGACAGATAGACACATAGATAGATAGATAGATAGATAGATAGATAGATAGATAGATAGATAGATAGATAGATAGATACATAGATAGACAGACAGACAGACATATTATTAGTTATCTTTCTGTGGAGACCCCTCAGAGACACAGAGAGAAATGCGAGCTGGACTAGAGCTCTCTCAGGAAGAAACAGCAGAGTGGAATTCAGGCAGGTGTAGACAGAGGGGACCCGGGGGTCTGACTGAACAGCGAATCCCACAGCCCGCACCTGGGGGACGCTCAGCCACCATCGCCCTGAGTCACGGCCGCCCGGCTCACCTGCCACTCCGTGTCGAAGGGGCTCCGGTACTGAACCTCATAGAGGAGACCCCTGTAGGACAGGTCAGAGCACGTCACCGTCACCGCGTCCTGATGCCACGAAAAGCTCACCTGCTTCGGCGAACCGGGCTTTACTGAGAAGAAATAACAGAACCTTCATGTTGCAGACAGTGATATCCCTCCTCTCTGAGCTGACTGTGACAGGCTTACTTCATCCCCTTTCTCTAGCGTGTACCCCTCCCTTCCCTGAATATCTTGTGGGGCTTGGGGTTCACCTGTCTTCATTACTTTTACAGAAGAAGCTTCCACCAGAGCTCTGAGAACCTGTAGGTTTGTGAAGGAACTCTCTAAAATTCTGTGGAAAATGTCCTGTGTGTCTGTTACAGGCTAAATTATGTCCCCCACAAAAATACATGTTAAAATCCCAACTCCCCAGAAACTCTGAATGAGACTGTATTTAAAAATAGGATCCTTTGGGAGGCTGAGGCAGGTGGATCACCTGAGGTCAGGAGTTCGAGACCAGACTGACCAACATGGAGCAACCCTGTCTCTGCTAAAAATACAAAACTAGCCGGGCGTGGTGGTACATGCCTGTAATCCCAGCTACTCGGGAGGCTGGGGCAGGAGAATCGCTTTAACCCCAGAAGCAGAGGTTGTCGTGAGCCGAGATCATGCTATTGCACCCAGCCTGGGCCACAAGAACGAAACTCTATCCAAAAAAAAAAAAAAAAAAAATTCCATCTGGCTGGACACAGTGGCTCACGCCTGTAATCTCAGCAGTTTGGGAGGCCAAGGTGGGTGGATCACAAGGTCAGGAGTTTGAGACCAGCCTGGCCAATATGGCTGAAACCCCGTCTCTACTAAAAAAAATAAAAAAAATTAGCCAGGCATGGTGGCACACGCCTGTAGTCCCAGCTACTCGGTAGGCTGAGGCAGAAGAATTGCTTGAACTTGGGAGGTGGAGGTTGCATTGAGCCGAGATCGCGCCACTGCACTCCAGCCTGGCAACAGAGCGAGGCTCCATCTCAAAACAAAGTGGGGGGGGAGGGGATCCTTGTAGGTGCATTTAGTTAGTTAAGATGAGGTCATACCGGAGAACGAAGCATTCTAAATGCAACAATAGGTGTCCTTCTCAGAGACAGAGGAGACACAGACACAGAGAAGGCCACGTGGAGACGGAGGCAGAGACTGGAGTGATGCGGCCACAAGCCCAGGGACGCCTGGAGCTCCCAGGAGCTGGGAGAGGCAGGAAGGATCCTCCCCTAGAGCCTCCGGAGGGAATGCGGCTCACAGACACGTCCATCTCACTGGGAGAGAATAAGTTTCTGTTGTTTTAAACCTCCCGTTTGTGGTAACCTATTATAACCCAGGAGACACATCCAGTATCTATGAGTAATTTCACGAATAAAGAGTTCGCAGTTCTCACGGGATTCTGAAACAGATCTGTTTCCCCCACCTCTAAAAAATAAAAAAGGAAAAAAGAGCCACAGCCTTCCAGAATTCTGGGATAAAGAAGAAACATTTTGGAAAGAGGGTTTCCCTACAGCCAGTTCTCCGCGCACATAAGGAAACCTGCCAGGTGCAGTGGCTCATGCCTGTCATCCCAGAAATTTGGGAGGCCAAGGCAGGAGGATCTCTTGAGCCCAGAAGTTCGAGATCAGCCTGGGCAATATGGTGAGACCCCAGATCTACAAAACATGAGAACGTTTGCCAGGCATGGTGGTGTGTGTCTGTGGTCTGAGCTACTCTGGAGGCTGAGGCGGGAGGATCGCTTGAGCCCAGGAGGTGGAGGCTGCAGTGAGCTGTGATTGCATCACTGCACTCCAGCCTGGGCGACAGAGCAAAACCCTCTCTCTCAAAAAAAAAAAAAAAAAGATGAAAAATCCAGTGAGTGGGATGATGGTGAGAGAGTATTTCCTGCTCCCTGTGTGTGTGTGTGTCTGTGTGTGTGTGTGTGTGTGTGTGTGTGTGTAGGCAGGGCACCAGAGGGCAGCATCTCTAATTCCCTTATTTTATTTATTTATTTATTTGAGATGAAGTTTCCCTCTTGTTGCCCAAGCTGGAGTGCAGTGGCTGGATCTCAACTCACTACAACCTCCGCCTCCCGGGTTCAAGCGATTCTCCTGCCTCAGCTTCCTGAGTAGCTGGGACTACAGGTGCCCGCCACCACGCCCGGCTAGTTTTGTATTTTTAGTAGAGACGGGATTTCTCCATGTTGGTCAGGCTGGTCTCGAACTCCCCACCTCAGGTGATCCTCCTGCCTCGGCCTCCCAAAGTACTGGGATGAAAAGCGTGAGCCACCACACCCGGTCTTATGTATTTTTCAACGATGAATCTATAAATCGGCCAGGCTGGTGTGATCTTGGCTCACTGCAGCCTCTGTCTCCCAGGTTCAGGCAATTGCCCTGCCTCAGCCTCCCGGATAGCTGGGATTACAGGCGTGCGCCACCACGCCCGGCTAATTTTGTTTATTTTTTATTTTTAATAGAGACAGGGTTTCACCATATTGGTGAGGCTGGTCTCGAACTCCAGACCTCAAGTGCTCCGCCCACCTTGGCCTCCCATAGTGCTGGGATTACAGGGGTGAGCCACCGTGCCGAAGCTTTAATTAATTCCCTTAAATCATAGTCATGTGGTCTCCCCACTGGAGGCAGGTTCATCCCCGACCAGTGTGTGTGTAAGAGGGAACTTTCTAGAAGGCCGGTTTCTCCTCACTTGGAGTCAGGAACTGGGCACTGGGCTCCAGTGGCCAATGGTCCATGAGCTTGCTTTTCAGTACTTATGGTAATAAGCTGAGGGAAGTACTGAAAAGCATGGTGAGCTTGCTTTTCAATAGCTACGGTCATCATGGATCCGGCGATTTTCATGAGCTTTTCAGTACTTAACGGTAATCAGCTGAAGGAAGTACTGAAAAGTATGCTGAGCTTGCTTTTCAGTAGTTACGGTAGTCATTGATCCAGCGACTATCATGAGATGGCTTTTCAGTACTTAGGGTAATCAGCTGAAAGAAGTACTGAAAAGTGGGCTGAGCTGGCTTTTCAATTGTTACGGTAACCATTGATCCCGCGTGAACTTGTGACTGGCATGAACTTGCCTTTCCTTACTTACGGTAATAAGCTGAAGGAACTACTGAAAAGCGTGGTGAGCTTGCTTTTCAATAGCTACGGTCATCACGGATCCGGCGATTTGCGTGAATTTAAAGTACTGATAAGGGTGCTGAGCTTGCTTTTCAATTGTTACGGTAATCATTGATCCCGCTACTGGCATGAACTTGCTTTTCATTACTTACGGTAATAAGCTGAAGGGAGTACTGAAAAGCGTGGCTTGCTTTTCAATAGCTACGGTAATCATGAATCCGGCGATTTGCACGAGCTTTTCAGTACTTACGGCAATAAGCTGAAGGAAGTACTGAAAAGTGTGCGGAGCTTGCTTTTCAATAGCTACGGTAATCATGAATCCGGCGATTTGCACGAGCTTTTCAGTACTTACGGCAATAAGCTGAAGGAAGTACTGAAAAGCGTGGCTTGCTTTTCAATAGCTACGGTAATCATGAATCCGGCGATTTGCACGAGCTTTTCAGTACTTATGGCAATAAGCTGAAGGAAGTACTGAAAAGTGTGCGGAGTTTGCTTTTCAATAGCTACGGTAATCATGAATCCGGCGATTTGCACGAGCTTTTCAGTACTTACGGCAATAAGCTGAAGGAAGTACTGAAAAGTGTGCGGAGCTTGCTTTTCAATAGCTACGGTAATCATGAATCCGGCGATTTGCACGAGCTTTTCAGTACTTACGGCAATAAGCTGAAGGAAGTACTGAAAAGTGTGCGGAGCTTGCTTTTCAATAGCTACGGTAATCATGAATCCGGCGATTTGCACGAGCTTTTCAGTACTTATGGTAATAAGCTGAAGGAAGTACTGAAAAGCATGGTGAGCTTGCTTTTCAAGAGTTAACGGTCATCATGGATCCCGCGGTTTGCAGGAGCTTGGTTTTCAGCCCTTGGGGTAATAAGGTGAAGGAAGTACCGACAAGCATGGTGAGCTGGCTTTACAATACTTACGGTAATAATAGATCCAGCGACTGGCGGTGAAAACGGGGTGCGTCCCGTTCCTGATGGAGAAATAGAGAATATCGTCTTGCTGCTCTGCGTCTAGGAGGCACCCCGAATTGTGACCTTCCTGGAGAATGTAGATGGTGCACTGGTCATAGGCCTCATCTGGATTCAATCTGGGGTTTAAAATGACCATTTAGCAACAGTGCTTTTTATTCATTTATTTATTTAGAGATGGGGTCTTGCTCTTGCCGCCCAGGCTGGAGTGCAATGGTGCAAAATCTCAACTCACTGCAACCTCCGCCTCCTGGGTTCAAGCCATTCTCCTGTCTCAGCCTCCTGAGTAGCTGGGATTACAGGCAACCGCCACCATGCCCAGGTAATTTTGGTAGTTTTACTGGAGACACGGTTTCACCGTGTTAGCCAGGCTGGTCTCCCTGACCTCAGGTGATCCACACACCTTGGCCTCCCAAAGTGCTGGGATTAGAGGTGTGAGCTACCACGCCGGGCTTTTTTTTTTTTTTTTTTTTTTTTTTTTTTTGAGACAGAGCCTCACCCTGTCGCCAGGCTGGAGCACAGTGGCGCAATGTCAGCTCACTGCAACCTCCACCTCTCAGGTTCAAGAGATTCTCCTGTCTCAGCCTCCTGAGTAGCTGGGATTACAGGTGCCTGCCACCACGCCTGGCTAATTTTTGTGTTTTTAGTAGAGACGGAGTTTCACCATGTTGCCCAGGCTGGTCTTGAACTCCTGACCTCAGGTGACCCACCCGCCTCGGCCTCCCAAAGTTCTGGGATTACAGGTGTGAGCTAGCACGCTGACCTTTTTTTTTTTTTTTTTCCCCTTTTGGACAGTGTCTTGCTCTGTCATTGAGGCTGGAGTGTAGTGGCGCAATCTCGGCTCACTGCAATGTCTGCCTCCTGGGTTCAAGCGATTCTCCTGCCTCTGCCTCCTGAGTAGCTGGGATTACAGGCGCCCACCACCAAGCCCAGCTAATTTTTGTGTCTTTAGTAGAGACGGGATTTCGCCATGTTGACCAGGCTGGTCTCCAACTCCTGACCTCAGGTGATCCTCCTGCCTCAGCCTCTCAAAATGCTGGGATGACAGGCGTGAGCCACGACGCCCAGCCTGGACATTTCTTAAAACAGCATTTAACAAATCTAATGGCCGTTGCTTCAGGCTGCATTCTCACCATGGCCTCCGGCACGGTGCAGAGGTTGCAGCAAGCTAAGATCACACCACTGCACTCCAGCCTGGGCGGCAGAGAAAGACTCTGCCTCAAAAGAAAAAAAAATTTAAAAATCCTCCTGGATTAATGTGAGCCCTCAATCCAATTAGAATATTTTTATGAGATAGCAAAGAAATACAGTGAAAAATATTCTTCTAAGAGACAGAAGAGGAGGCACAGACACACAGGCGAAGGCCACGTGGAGATGGAGGCAGAGACTGGAGTGATGCGGCCACAAGCCCAGGGACACCTGGAGCCCCCAGGAGCTGGAAGAGGCAGGAAGGATCCTCCCCTTGAGCCTCTGGAGGCAACGGGATACAGCTGCAGTGGATTAATATGTGTCCGTCAGAAAGATCTGCCGATGTCCTAATGCCCAGACCTGGAATAAGGCCTTATTCAGCAATAGGGTCTTTGCAGTTCGATTAAGTGAAGGAGTGTCAGATGAGATCATCCTGGATTGGGGGGGGGGTCTTAAATGCAATGGCAGGTGTCCTTCTAGGAGACAGAAGAGGAGACACAGACACACAGGAGAAGGCCACGTGGAGATGGAGGCAGAGACTGGAGTGATGCAGCCACAAGCCCAGGGACACCTGGAGCGCCCAGGAGCTGGAAGAGGCAGGAAGGATCCTCCCCTTGAGCCTCTGGAGGCAACGGGATACAGCTGTAGTGGATTGATCTGTGTCCCTCAGAAAGATCTGTCCGTGTCCTAACGCCCAGACCTGGAATAAGGCCTTATTCAGCAATAGGCGCTTTGCAGATGCAATTAAGTAAAGGATCTAGAGATGAGATCCTCCTGGATGAGGCTGGGTCCTAAATCCAATGACAGGTGTCCTAAGAGACAGAAGAGGAGACACAGAGGTCTTTGCAGATGTAAATAAGGTCAATCTGGAGATTACCTTGTCCTGAAGCAGATGGTCCTTACATGCAAAATGCTGTCATAGGTGTCTTTCTAAGAGACAGAAGAGGAGACACAGACACAGAGGAGAAGGCCATGTAGAGATGGAGGCAGAGACTGGAGTGATGCGGCCACAAGCCCAGGGATGCCTGGAGCCCCCAGCAGCTGACAAAGGCAGGAAGGAGCCTCCCCTAGAGGCTCCAAAAAGAACCAAACACAATTGCAATGGATTGGGATGGTGACGTCCAAAAGATCGTCTATGTCCTAACCCGTAGACTTGTGAATAGAATCTCATTTAGAAAGAAGGTCTCTGCAGGTGTCATTCAGTTGAGTATCTTGACATGAGATCACCCTGGAGTAGGATGAGCTCTAAATGCAATGACAGGTGTCCTTCTAAGAGACAGAAGAGGAGACACAGACACAGAGGAGACGGCCACGTGGAGACAGAGGCAGAGACTGGAGTGATGCAGCCACAAGCCCAGGGACGCCTGGAGACCCCAGGAGCTGGGAGAGGCAGGAGGATCCTCCCCTAGAGCCTGTGAAGGGAGGAGAGTTCTGTCCTTGATTTTGGACTTGTGGCCTCCAGAACTAGGAGAATAACTGTGGATCTTAACTGCTTAGCGTATGGTGCTTTGTTATGGCACCTTAGGAAACTCCTGCTTTCAGGAGGGTCTTTATGGTAACAGAATGGCTGGGCACAGTAGCTCACACCTGTAATCCCAGCACTTTGAGAGGCCGAGGCGGGCAGATCACGAGGTCAGGAGTTCAAGACCAGCCTGGCCAATATGGGGGAAACCCCATCTCTAAGAATACAAACAAAGTAGCCGGGCGAGGTGGCAGGTGCCTGTAGTCCCAGCTACTGGGGAGGCTGAGCCAGGAGAATCGCTAGAACCTGGGAGGCGGAGGTTGCAGAGAGCTGAGATCGCGCCACTGCACTCCAGCCTGGGTGACAGAGCGAGACTCCATCTCAAAAAAATAAAAGAACGTGCCAAGATCATATATCAGTCTGGTTTTTCTGCACAGGGAAAACAAAATGTCACCCAGCGTGAAACCAAGTGGCTTATTCCTCGTCAACAATGTCCGGGGGGAATTCCTGGCTCAGGAACTGGTTTTTTTTGTTTGTTTTTGAGATGAAATCTCCCTCTGTCACCCAGGCTGGAGTGCAGTGGCGCGATCTCAGCTCACCGCAACCACTGCCTCCAGGGTTCAAGCGATTCTCCCGTCTCAGCCTCGCAAGTTGCTGGGATTACTGGCACCTGCCAGCACGCCCAGTTAATTTTCGTATTTTCAGCAGAGACAGCGTCTCCTCATATCGGCCAGGCTGGTCTTGAACTCCTGACCTCAGGTGATCCGCCCACCTCGGCCTCCCAGCCTGAGTGTGAGTCTTACTTTCCAAGTAACTTACTCCCAGCGTGAGTCTTACTTTCCAAGTAACTTCATTTTAAAATTTCCCTGTTCTGGACACTTTCCCGTTTATCGGTTTTGCTATCAAACTGAAGAATCAAGCACCCATGACTAAATGTACTGGAAAAACCCTTCCTCCAACGTTCGCACGCATACTTCTGGGTGTGTAACTAAGCCAAGGTAAAAATAAGAATAAAGTCACATCAGGGAGACACAGGGTTGGACGCAGCCCTGGGTAAGGCTGTGACATGTTTCAGACACAATCTTTCCTTCCCTGGCTGCCTAGCAGATAAGATTTCAAGTTCACCCACAGCCCTAGGTGAACAAATCTCTTTCTTAATCTCGCGTCGTGACTCACGCCTGTCATCCCAGCACTTTGGGAGGCCGAGGCGGGTGGATCCCATGAAGTCAGGAGATTGAAACCAGCCCAGCCGACACGGCGAAACACCGTCTGTACTAAAAATACAAAAATTAGCTGGGTGTGGTGGCAGGTGCCTGTCATCCCAGGTGCTCAGGAGGCTGAGGCAGGAGGATCGCTTGAACCCGGGAAGCGGAGGTTGCAGTGAGCCAAGATCACGCCACGGCACTCCAGCCTGGGTGACAGAGCGAGGCTCCGACTCAAAAACAAACAAAAACAAAAAGAATGTCGGTGATTTTGCGCGTGAGTCAGCCATCCCTTGGCAAGAAGGTCTGGGACAATGAGCTTGTGGTTGTGGTGAGGGCTGAGGGTTTCACAGAACAAACATTCTGGCTTGCCGAGTGTGACGCTTCACACTTTCGTTCTCGAGCGATTCCCAATCGCTGACGGCTCAGAAGAGCTATTTTGAGCCCCAGAGGCTGTGGGGTTTGCTTTCCAGGGTGGGGCCACTTACGTGTAGTGGAAAGTCAGATTGCTCCTGGGGTAATGGCTGGCATTCCATGTCACCTGCACCGTTTCTAAATTAAAGTAGATGATCTGAATCTTTACGCCTTCTCCTAGACACAGAGAGATGCAGGAAGTTCACTGTCAGGCAACTCTATTTTACTTTTTATTTTTATTTTTTAATTTATTGTTGTTTTTGAGATGGAGTCTCTCTCTGTCGCCCAGGCTGGAGTCCAGTGCCGCGATCTCGGCTCACTGCAACCTTCACCTCAGGGTTCAAGCGATTTTCCTGCCTCAGCCTCCCGAGTAGCTGGGATGACAGGTGCCCGCCACCATGCCCAGCTAATTTTTTGCATTTTTAGTAGAGACGGGGTTTCATCATATTGAACAGGATGGTCTGGATCTCCTGAATCCCAAAGGGCTGGGATTACAGGCGTGAGCCACCGTGCCCGGCGAGGCAACTCTACAAAGAGCTAGAAACTTACAGCATGAAGCTAGCACTTTCGTCCTAAGAAGCAGATGCTGGTTTAAAAGGACAGAGATCTGGCCAGGCGCAGTGGCTCACCTCTGTCATCCCAGCACTTTGGGAGGCCGAGGCAGATGGATCATGAGGTCAGGAGATTGAGGCCATCCTGGCCAACATGGAGAAACCCCATCTCCACTAAAAATACAAAACGTTAGCCGGGCATGGTGGTGGGCACCTGTAATCCCAGCTACTCGGGAGGCTGAGGCAGGAGAATCACTTGAACCCGGGAGGTGGAGGTTGCAGTGAGCCGAGATTGTGCCACTGCACTCCAGCCTGGGTGACAGAGTGAGACTCCATCTCAAAAATAAATAAATAAATAAATAATAAAAGAACAGAGGTCTGCCTGGGTGCGGTGGCTCATGCCTGTAATGCCAACACTTTGGAAGGCTGGGGCAGGTGGATCACCTGAGGTCATGCGTTTAAGACCAGCCCTGGCCAACATGGTGAAACACTGTCTCTACTAAAACTACAAAAATTAGCCGTGTGTGGTGGTGGGTGCCTGTAATCCCAGCTACTTGGGAGGCTAAGGCAGAAGAATCGCTTGAACCTGGGAGAAGGATGCAGTGAGCCGAGATTGCACCACTGCACTCCAGCCTGGGTGACAGAGCTAGATTCCGTCTCAAAAAATAATAAATAAAAAGTCAAAGGACAGAGAACACCAAGGTTTGTATGCATGAGTTACCCGTTAATTCCTTGAGCAAGAGCTGCAGAATACATAAAGGCTGGTCCAGAAGAGACAATGCCACCTTACATATCCACAGAAGATGTGTCCTTGGATACATGATTGATGCTCATATCTGTGCAAGCCACTAGTGGGTGGACCTTACCCTTTGCAAAAACCCCAGAGACAAGTCAACAAGGGTACAATTATAGTTGCTTTTTTTTTTTTTTTCGAGACAGAGTCTCATTCTGTCGCCCAGGCTGGAGTGCAGTGGTGTGATCTCAGCTCACTGCAACCTCCGCCTCCCAGGTTCACACCATTCTCCTGCCTCAGCCTGCTGAGTAGCTGGGACTACAGGTGCCCGCCACCACACCTGGCTAGTTTTTTGTGTTTTTAGTACAGACGGGGTTTCACTGTGTTAGCCAGGATGGTCTCGATCTCCTGACCACAGTGGCATGAGCCACTGTGCCCGGCTGCTTTTGTCTGTTTTTGCAAAAGGTAATCTTTGCCCACTAGTGCCATGCACAGATACGAGCATCAATCATGTATCCAGTGACACATCCCCTGTGGATACCTAAGGTGGCATCGGAAAGTGTCCCCATCGATCCACCTGACTGTCTTTTTCAAAACACCACACACACCAACTTCAGAAATGGACCGGCTGGGCGCGGTGGCTCATGTCTGTAATCTTAACATTTTGGGAGGCCGAGGTGGGTGGATCACCTGAGGTCAGGAGTTCAAGACCAGCCTGGCCAACATGGTGAAACCCCGTCTCTATTAAAAACACAAAAAATGAGCTGGGCATGGTGGCAGGCGCATGTAATCCCAGCTACCCAGGAGGCTGAGGCAGGAGAATGGCTTGAACCCAGGAGGCAGAAGTTGTAGTGAACCAAGATCGTGTCACTGCACTCCAGCCTGGGCGACACAGCAAGACTCTGTATCAAAATAAACTAAAATAAAATAAAATAACAGTAATGGACCAACTCTAAAGAAGTATGTCTATCTTTGCTTAGAAGGTTGCTCAGACTTCAGTAGCTTCGACGTTTCAAGAAGTCTGGGTTTGTAATTCTGAACATGGGGAATGGGAATATTTTAGAATTGAGCAAACATGCAATGATATTTTGGATAATGGCAAACCAAGTCTCTCACTGTCAAAGAAGTGAGTTACAGGTTTGGAAAGACAGGCTACAGTGAACCTTGTCATGCTGGGTTTTAAGTGGAGGTATCTGGAGGATAGATAGAGATAGATACATACATACATACATAGATACATAGACAGTAATGTTAGAGAGAATTATATAGATGATGATAGAAATAGTTAGACAGACACAGATAGGGATGGGTGGGTAGATGGATGAATCAATGGACAGGTGGGTGTATAGATGGAAGGCAAGTGGATGGGTGAGTGGATGGGTGACTGGATGCATGAAAAAATGGATGAACAGATACATAGTTGAATGGGTGGATGGGTGGATGGATGCATGGAGAGATGGATACATAGATGTGTACATGGATGGGTGAATGGATGGATGGATGAGTGGATGAAAGTGTGGCTGAGCGCATGGGTGGATGGATGGTTTGATGGATGGATAGATGGATGTATTGGTGGATGGATGGTGGGTGGGTGGATGGATGGATGGATGGATGGATAAGTGGATGAAAGGGTGGGTGGATCGGTGGGTGGATGAGTGAGTGGATTGATAGATAAATGGATGAACAGATAGGTGAGTGGGTGGATGGATGGATGGATGGATGCATAGATGGATGAAAGGGTGAGTGGATGGGGGGGTGGATGAGTGACAGGATGGATGGATAAATGGATGAACAGATAGGTGAGTGGGTGGGTGGATGGATGGATGGATGGATGCATAGATGGATGAAAGGGTGGGTGGATGGGTGGGTGGATGAGTGAGGGGATGGATGGATAAATGGATGAACAGATAGGTGAGTGGGTAGACGGATGGATGGATGCATGGATATATGGATATGTAGATGCGTACATGGATGGATGGATGGATGGATGGATGGATGGATGGATGGATAAATGGATAAAAGTGTAGGTGAATGCATGGGTAGATGGATGGTTTGATGGGTGGATGGATGGATGTGTTGGTGGGATGGATGGATGAATGGATGGTGGATGGGATGGATGATGGGATGGGAAGGGAGGTGGATGGATGATGGGTGATGGTGGGATGGGTGGATGGATGGATGAAAGGATGGTGGATGGATGGATGGATGATGGGTGGATGGTGGAGGGATGGTGGATGGATGGATGGTTGATGGTGGAGGTGGTGAGGAGGATGGATGGATGGTGGATAATAGATGGGTGGATGGTGGATGGATGGGTGGATGGATGGATGAAAGGATAGGTGGATGGATGGATGGATGGATGATGGGTGGATGGTGGAAGGGAGGATGGATGGATGGATGGATGGATGGTTGATGGGTGGATGGTGGAAGGGAGGATGGATGGATGGATGGATGGATAATAGATGGGTGGATGGTGGATGGATGGGTGGATGGATGGATGAAAGGATAGGTGGATGGATGGATGGATGGATGATGGGTGGATGGTGGAAGGGAGGATGGATGGATGGATAATAGATGGGTGGATGGTGGATGGATGGGTGGATGGATGGATGAAAGGATAGGTGGATGGATGGATGGATGGATGATGGGTGGATGGTGGAAGGGAGGATGGATGGATGGATGGATGGATGGTTGATGGGTGGATGGTGGAAGGGAGGATGGATGGATGGATGGATGGATAATAGATGGGTGGATGGTGGATGGATGGGTGGATGGATGGATGAAAGGATAGGTGGATGGATGGCTGGATGGATGATGGGTGGATGTGGAAGGGAGGATGGATGGATGGATGGATGGATGGATGGATGGTTGATGGGTGGATGGTGGAAGGGAGGATGGATGGATGGATGGATAATAGATGGGTGGATGGTGGATGGATGGATAAAAGGATGGCTGGATGGATGGCTGAGTGGGTTGATGGGTGGGTGAATGTATGAGTGGATGGATAGTTTGATGGATGGGTGGATGGATATATTGGTGGATGGATCAATGAATAATAGATGGATGATGGATGGATGGATGATGAATGGGAAAAGATAGATGAGATAAATTGACGGATAGATTAAAAATGAATATATCTACTGATCAATCAATCATAGATAAACACACACACGCACACATACAGTTCCTAGTTCTGGCCACCGAAAGGGCATATAAGCAGTGGATATTCCAGGAGCAATAAATACAGTTATTATTCATGTATTTACTTATAAATACGTTTCGTCCCAGCTACTTGGAAGGCTGAGGCAGGAGAATTGCTGGAACCCAGGAGGTGGAGGTTGCAGTGAGCCGAGATCATGCCACTGCCGTCCGGCCTGGGCGACAAGAGCGAGACTCCGTATCAAAGAAAAAAAAGAAAAGAAAAGAAAAAAGAAACTTCCACACTCCTTGTTTAAGTTTTACAAAACAAACAGTGCCTGGTTGCAAAGGAAACCACAAACCAAAATACGACAAGAAGAGGGCGCTTACATAAAGGATATTTTATGCAGGCCAGTGGTGAAAACTTACCTGTTCCCACTTGCCCCAAAGCCATCCAGCCTCCCAGCAGAAAGACAGCAGCTGCCCCCAGCAGAACGAACCGTCCCATGCCTGAAACAGGAGTGGAGAGTGAGGTCCTCAGGAACCTGCCACCAACAGATCGCTCGTGACTCATAAGCAGAGGTCACCCTCGATTTTAAACAGGCAGAAAGGAAATTAGGGAAATGATTACAGGCAGGAAGCACAGTGACGCTCGATTTTAAAAGATACGCTTGTCACAAACACACACACACACACAATCAATCCAGGGTCAGGAGTACCACACACAGGGCTGAGCTGAGCCCTTCCCTTCCTTTCCTTTCTCTTCCCTCCCTCCCCCTCCCCTCTGCTCCTTCCCCCCTCCCCTTCACCTCCCCCTCCTCTCCACCTATCCCTTCCCTTCCCTCCCCTCCCCCCTCCCCTCCACCTCCTTCCCCCTCCCCTCCCCTTCACCTATCCCTTCCCTCCCCTCCCCCTGCCATTTCCCTTCCCCCTTCCCCTCCCCTCCACCTCCTTCCCCCCTCCCCTCCACCTCCTTCCCCCTCCCTCCCCCTCCACCTCCTTCCCCCTCCCCTCCCCTCCACCTCCCCCTACCCTCCACCTCCTTCCCCTCTTCCCTCCCCTCCACCTTCCCCTCCCCTCCCCTCCCCTCCCCTCCACCTTCCCCTCCCCTCCCCTCCACCTCCTTCCCCCCTCCCTCCCCCTCCACCTCCTTCCCCCCTCCCTCCCCCTCCACCTCCTTCCCCCTCCCCTCCCCTCCACCTCCCCCTCCCCTCCCCTCCACCTCCTTTCCCCCTCCGCTCCCCTCCACCTATCCCTTCCCTCCCCTCCCCCTCCACCTTCCCCTCCCCCTCTCCTCCACCTCCTTCCCCCTCCCCTCCCCTCCACTTACCCTTTCCCTCTCCTCCCCTCCCCCTCCCCACCTTCCTTTGCCTCCCCCTACCCCCTCCCCCCTTCCCTCCCTCCCCTTCCTTTCCCTTTCTTTTCCTTTCTTCTTTCTGAGATAGAGTCTCACTCTGTCACCCAGGCTGGAGTGCAGTGGCGCGATCTCGGCTTACTGCAACCTCCGCCTCCCAGGTTCAAGCGATTCTCTTGCCTCAGCCTCCCGACTAGCTGGGATGACAGGCACCCACCACCGCACCCAGCTAATTTTTGTATTTTCAGTAGAGATGGGGTTTTGCCATGTTGGCCAGGCTGGTCTCAAACTTCTGACCTCAGCCGATCCGCCCACCCCAGCCTCTCAAAGTGCTAGGATTATAGGCGTCAGCCTCCGTGCCCAGCTTTTCTTGCCTTTTCTTTGAGACAGGGTCTCCGTCTGGCACCCATGCAGGAGTGCAGTGGTGCAGTCAGGGCTCACCATAGCCTCAAACGCCTGGACTCAAGCCATCCTGTTGCCTCAACCTCCCTCGAAGCCAGGATTGCAGATGCACGCCACCCACCCTGCTAATTTTTGTATTTTTAATAGAGACAGGGTTTCGCCATGTTGACCAGGCTGGTCTCAAACTCCTTTACTCAAGTGATCCACCCGCCTCGGCCTCCCAAAGTGCTGGGATTGTAGGCGTGAGCCACTGCGCCTGGCCTGAGCTTTTCTTGAAAGCATATCACAGACCAGCCTGGCCAACATGGGGAGACCCTGTCTCTACTCAAAAAATAAATAAATAAGGCCGGGCGCGGTGGCTCACGCCTGTCATCCCAGCACTTTGGGAGGCCGAGACGGGCGGATCATGAGGTCAGGAGATCGAGACCATCCTGGCTAACATGGTGAAACCCCGTCTCTACTAAAAACTACAAAAAACTAGCCGGACGAGGTGGTGGGCACCTGTAGTCCCAGCTACTCGGGAGGCTGAGGCACGAGAATCGCTTGAACCCGGGAGGCGGAGGTTGCAGAGAGCTGAGATCGCGCCACCACGCTCCAGCCTGGTGACAGAGCAAGACTCCGTCTCAAACACACAAACAAAAAGGAACCATCTTTGCCCAGGACCCTCCACAACTTCTGCACCTACAGGTGTCAGAAGTGGCTTCATTCAATAGTCACTCAAGGTACAGTTCTTGAGGGTCTGATATCTCCCAGGCACTGGGGAGGTGACAATAATATGACCTGACTCAGAGAGACAAAGCAGCAATAGACATAAAAGACTGAGCATTGTTCGGATCTCAGCACCCAATCGATGTCCACTGTGACTGCTGGACGATAGATGCTCTTGCATCCAAAGCAGTCAAGTCTGCAGAGCGAGAGAAAGGTTGGCCTAAAAACAGACAGGACTCTCTGCCCTCATGAAGAATGCGTTCTGTAGGAGGAGAGGAAGCTGAAATAAGTATGTATGCCCTGAACATGGTCATGGTGAGCGCTGGGAAAAAGAGAAGTGGCCGGGCGCAGGGGTTCACGCCTGTAATCCCAAGACTTTGGGAGGATGAGGTGAGTGGGTCATCTGAGACCAGGAGTTCAATACTGCCTGCACAATAGAGTGAAACCCCATCTCTACTATAAATACAAAAAATAAAAATAAAAAATTAGCCAGGTGTGGTGGCAGGTGCCTGTAATCCCAGCTACTCAGGAGGCTGAGGCAGGAGGATCACTTGAACCCAGGAGGTGGAGCTTGCAGTGAGCCAACATCACGCCCCTGTACTCCAGCCTGGGTGACAGAGTGAGACTCCCTCTTAAAAAAAAAAAAAAGAAGAAGAAGAAGAGAAACCGGGTGCGGTGTCTCACACCTGTAATCCCAGCACTTTGGGATACCGAGGCAGGTGGATCACAAGGTCAGGAGTTTGAGACCAGCCTGGTCAATACGGTGAAACCCCGTCTCTATTAAAAATACAAAAATAAGCTGGGCACGGTGGCGGGTGCCTGTAATCCCAGCTACTGGGGAGGCTGAGGCAGAAGAATCACTTGAACTCGGGAGGTGTAGGTTGCAGTGAGCCGAGATCGTGTGACTGCACCCCAAACTGAGTGACAGAGTGAGACACCATCTCAAAAAAAAGAAAAGAAAAGAAAAGAAAAAATAGAAAAGGAAAAGGGAAGTGGAGGGGGAGGAAGGGCAGAGGCAGAACTGCTCACTTCTGTGGTCAGGAAGGTTTTTGGATTGGGGACCTTCAGGCGTAAAGGAAGAAGTCCCCAAAGCCAGCCTCGGCCTCTCCCTTACCCAGGGGTTCTCGATCTCTGCCCTAGTGATATTTTAGCTGGATAATTCTTGGTTGTGTGGGCCGTGCTATGCATCATAAGATATTGAGCAGTATCTATGACGTCCAACCACTAAATGTCAGTAGCACCTCCCAGCTCTTGCTATGACAACCAAAAATTCCACTGAGGTTGCCAAGTGTTCCCTGCGGGGTGAAATCACTCCTCATCGTAAATCATTGTCTTTCATAGATAGATAGATAGATAAATAGATAGATAGATAACAGATTGATAGATAAATAGATGATAGATAGATAGCAGATTGAGAGATATATCGGTAGATGATAGATAGATACATAGATACATAGACATATAGATAGATAATGGATTGATAGATGAATAGATGATAGATACATAGATAACAGATTGATAGATAAATAGATGATAGATAAATGGACAGATAGATACATAGATACATGGATAAATGAATGGATAGATATGACAGATAGACGGATAGACAGATAGATAGATGATAGGTAGATACATAGATAGATACAAAGGTAGGTAGATGAATGAGTGGGTAAATAGATGATAGGTAAGTGGGTAGATAAAAGATACATACATACATACATACATGAATGAGTGGGTACATAAATAGATGATGGATGGATAGACAAATAGATGATAGATACATGAATGGATAAATAGATGGATAGATGGATGAATGGAAAGATAGATGATAGATAGATACATAGATATATAGATAAACGAAGGGATAGATAACAGACGAAAGGATAGATACATGATAGGTAGATACATAGATACAAAGGTAAATAGATGAATGAGTAGGGAGATAATGATAGATAAGTGGGTAGATAGATAACAGATTGATAGATAACAAGATAGATGATAGATAAATGGACAGATAGATACATACATACATGGATAAATGAATGGATAGATATGACAGATAGATTAGATAGATAGATAGACAGATAGATAGATGATAAGTAGATACATAGATACAAAGGTAGGTAGATGAATGAGTGGGTAAATAGATGATAGATAAGTGGGTAGATGAATGATAGATAGATAGATACATACATACATATACACATGAATGAGTGGGTACATAAATAGATGATGGATGGATAGACAAATAGATGATAGATACATGAATGGATAAATAGATGGATAGATGGATGAATGGAAAGATAGATGATAGATAGATACGTAGATATATAGATAAATGAACGGATAGGTGACAGATAGACGAAATAGGTAGATACATAGATACAAAGGTAGATAGATGAATGAGTAGGGAGATAGATGATAGATAAGTGGGTAGATAGATAGATAGATAACGGATTGATAGATAGATGATAGATAGATAGCAGATTGATAGATAAATCGATAGATGATAGATAGATAGATAGATAGATAGATAGATAGATAGATACATAGATAGATAATGGATTGATAGATGAATAGATAGATGATAGATAATGGATTGATAGATAAATAGATGATAGATACATAGATAGATAACAGATTGATAGATAAATAGATGATAGATAAATGGACAGATAGATACATAGATACATGGATAAATGAATGGATAGATATGACAGATAGACGGATAGACAGATAGATAGATGATAGGTAGATACATAGATAGATACAAAGGTAGGTAGATGAATGAGTGGGTAAATAGATGATAGATAAGTGGGTAGATAAATGATAGATAGATAGATACATACATACATACATGAATGAGTGGGTACCTAGATAGATGATGGATGGATAGACAAATAGATGATAAATGAATGGATAAATAGATGGATAGATGGATGAATGGAAAGATAGATGATAGATAGATACATAGATATATAGATAAATGAACGGATAGGTGACAGATAGACGAAAGGATAGATACATGATAGGTAGATACATAGATACAAAGGTAGATAGATGAATGAGTGGGGAGATAGATGATAGATAAGTGGGTAGATAGATAGATAGATAGATAAATAGATGGATACATAGATGGATGAATGTATAGACAGATGATAGACACATGGAAACATAAATAAATGTGGGTTGGGCGTGGTGGCTCACGCTTGTCATCCCAGCACTCTGGGAGGCCGAGGCGGGTGGATCACGAGGGCAGGAGATTGAGACCATCCTCGCTAACACAGTCAAACTCCGTCTCTACCAAAAATACAAAAAAAAGACTGGGTGTGGTGGCAGGCGCCTGTAGTCCCAGCTACTCGGGAGGCTGAGGCAGGAGAATGGCGCGAACCCAGGAGGCAGAGGTTGCAGTGAGCCGAGATCGCGCCACTGCACTCCAGCCTGGGTGACAGAGCGAGACTTTGTCTCAAAAAAAAACAAAAAAACAAAAACTAACAAACAAAAAAATAGATAAATGAATGGATAGATGATAGATAGATAGATAGATAGATAGATAGATAGATAGATAGATAGATAGATAGATGAATGGATAAATAGATGATACGTAGATACAGAGATGCAAAGGTAGATAGAAAAATGAATAGATAGATAGATGATAGATATATAGATCCGTACATACATAGATACATACACAGATGAAGGAGTGGATAGATAGATGATAGACTGATAGATAGATAGATAGATAGATAGATAGATAGATAGATAGATAGCTAGATAGATAGACAGACAGATAGATAGAGCCGGGCGTGGTGGCTCATGCCTGTAATCCCAGCACTTTGGGAGGCCGAGGTTGGCGGATCACAAGGTCAAGAGATCGAGACCATCCTGGCCAGCACGGTGAAACTCCGTCCCTACTAAAAGTACAAAAATTAGTTTGGCATTGTGGTGTGCGCCTGTAATCCCAGCTATTCGGGAGGCTGAGGCAGGAGAATTGCTTGAACCCAGGAGGCGGAGGTTGCAGTGAGCTGAGATCATGCCACTGCACTCTAGCCTGAGTGACAGAGTGAAACTCCATCTCAAAAAGTAGATAGATAGATAGATAGATAGATAGATAGATAGATAGATAGATAGATACATAGATATCTGAACAGATGGATAAATGGTTACAGAGATGATAGATACATAGACAAATAGAAAGGTAAAAGAATAGATGAATAGAAAGATAAATGGATAGATAATAGACACATAGAAAGATAGAAGAATGGCGGGATAGATAGATGAATGAATGGATAAATAGATGGATATGTATATGGATGCATGGACAGATAGATGAATGGTTAGATGATACATACTAGATAGATGATAGAATGGATCACTAGATAGTTGAATAGATGGATAAATTATTAGATGATAAATACATAGATAGATAAACAGATTAATGAATGAGTAGATGATGGACAGATAGATAGATAGATAGATAGATAGATAGATAGATAGATAGGATAAATAGATCGATGAATAGATGGACAAATGGTTAGGTAGATGATAGATACATAGAAAGGTAGAATAATGGATGAATAGATAAATGGATAGATACTAATTGATATGTAGATAAAAAGATAGAAGTATGGATGAATAGATAGATGAATGGATAGATAGAAGAAAGATAGATAGAGAGAAAGAACACAAAATAAAGAGAATTTCTCACACTAAGTCAGGGTTTCTCAACCTTGAAGCTATTGCCATCCAGGATATTTTCATCCGCATCGTTCTCTGCTGTGAGGCCGGTCCTGTGCACTGGGGGATGTGGAGCAAATCTCTAGACTCTATGCAGTAAATATCAGCAGTAGCCCCCACCAAGTCATGACAAGCAAAAAATGTCTCCATCCTTTTCCAAATGTCCACTGAAAGTTGAGAGACCTCCCTTCCTCTCTCTTCCCAACCCTCCTTTGTCCTCAACGCCCCAGGGAGCTGCCAGCTCTCCTCCACTTGCCTTCTGGGAGCTGTGATTTCAGGAATTTTACATATGAAGAGGAGAGAATTGTAGGCTAATAACAAGGGGGGGATGTGGAGGGCCACAGAGGCCAATCTGAAGTCAAAGAAGACAACCAGGGTTCACCTTGGCTCTTCTGAGAATCAGGAATTGTAATCTGGAGACATGGATCTTTTACGGACACAGAGACATGTGGTTCCTGAAAATGGATTATTACAGCTACTCAGCTCAATTACATTAATAAAAGGAGTATTTGCTCTTCGGGGTAACCCGTGAGGCATGACGAGGAACTTGGAACACACCCAGTTCTCTTGCACCTCCTTGTCAGTTACTAAGCCTGTTTCCCCCAGGCTTCACAACTCCTTCCTCTGAAACGCAGAATGAAAAACATGACTCTGGGAAGGATGATACCACGGGAAAAACACGTTTGCTGGAGTTAGGCGAGTGAGATGAACTGCCAGGTTGTTTGTTGGTTTGTTTGTTTGTTTTTGAGACGGAGTCTCGCTCTGTCACCCAAGCTGGAGTGCAGTGGCTCAATCTTGGCTCACTGCAATATCTACCTCCTGGGTTCAAGCAATTCTCCTGCCTCAGCCTCCCAAGTAGCTGGGATTACAGGCACCCACCACCACGCCCAGCTAATTTTTGTATTTTTAGTAGAGATGGGGTTTCACCATGTTGGCCAGGCTGATCTCAAACTCCCGACCTCAGGTGACTCCACCCACCTCAGCCTCCTAAAGTGCTGGGATGACAGGCATGAGCCATCATGCCCGGCTGCCAGGTGTTATATATAAAGTTTCCATGCCACAAAAGAAATAACACTCAAATATAAAATTTTCTTTTTAATTTTCAGCAAGGCAAGGTACTTCTATAAAAGGGTGCGCCCTTACAGATGGAGAAATGGCCAGTGCACACGCGGATAAAGGAGGGGAAGGGGGTTCTTATCCCTGACGCACGTGGTCCCTGCTGCTGTGTCCTTCCCCTATCGGCTAGGGTTAGACTGCACAGGCTAAACTAATTCCGATTGGCTAATTTAAAGAGAGTGACGGGGTCAGGGCTTTGGTGGGAGTCAGGGCAGAGCAGGTAGCAGGTAATTGGGATGAGTCAGGGTGGAGCAGGTGATCGGAATGAGTCAGGGTGGAGCAGGTGGTGGAAAAAGATTGCTTTACAAGGAAGTTAAGTTTAAAAGTAGAAGGCAAACAATTGAACATACTGACATATTAACTCTTTGAAAAGAAACTTAGAACTCCTATCGAACCCAGGAAAATTCTTCAGCCACTTCGGTGCTCTGGTTCTTCCCTTTACAAGGGGATATGTTTGGGAGCGTTAAGGTCTGAAAGGGCAGGCAAAGCACGTCCTTCCTTCTGGACTCCAAAGTGGAAACTTATTCTATGTACGTTCTGAAGGTCATCCTTGTCTGTCACGCAGATAACACACACCGACCTGCGCCGCTTCCTGTTTCTTCATCATCTTGATCCCAAACCACAAACCAATATTGTGTTGTTTCACAATAGCAGGCATGGACAATGAGTCAGCTGGGAGGAAAACGGGAGGATGGCAGCCATCAAACATCTCTTCGGATGCAGCTCAACATGGAACCGCTACTCTAAGAAGGCCTTTGTAATTTCTTCCATAGATTGCTTTTTACTAATCCTGAGTGACGGGATTGTTTTGGTTATCAGTTGACGTGTAACACATTAACCCGGAAACGTAGAGGCATCGAGGAACTCCAACTTGTTGTTATGTGGTGTGATTCTGAGGGCTGACAGGGCTCAGCTGGGAGGTTCTTCTGCTCTACATGGTGTTGACTGGGGCTGTAGGGAACTTGTGGATTGGCTGGGCAGGTGTGTTCTAGTTGGTTCAATCATGTGTCTTGTAGCTGTGCTGAAGTTCAACTGAGGGCTTGACTTGGGATGTATCTATCTGCTGGCTTAATGGATCCGGAACATTCTAGATGATTCCGTCACATACCTGGAAGCTGGGCTGCATGTCAGCTGATTTGGGCTGTCCCTATCTGCTGGCTTAATGGATCCAGAACATTCTAGATGGCTCACTCACATACCTGGAAGCTGGGCTGCATGTCAGCTGACTTGGGCTGTATCTGCTGGCTTAATGGATCCGGAACATTCTAGATGGCTCATTCACATACCTGGAAGCTGGGCTGCATGTCAGCTGACTTGGGCTGTCCCTATCTGCAGGCTTAATAGATCTAGAACATTCTAGATGATTCCTTCACATACCTGGAAGCTGGGCTGCATGTCAGCTGACTTGGGCTGTCCCTATCTGCAGGCTTAATAGATCTAGAACATTCTAGATGATTCCTTCACATACCTGGAAGCTGGGCTGCATGTCAGCTGACTTGGGCTGTCCCTATCTGCAGGCTTAATGGATCCAGAACATTCTAGATGGTTCCTTCACATACCTGGAAGTTGGGCTGCATGTCAGCTGACTTGGGCTGTCCCTATCTGCTGGATTAATAGATCTAGAACATTCTAGATGATTCCTTCACATACCTGGAAGCTGGGCTGCATGTCAGCTGACTTGGGCTGTCCCTATCTGCAGGCTTAATGGATCCAGAACATTCTAGATGATTCCTTCACATACCTGGACTGCATGTCAGCTGATTTGGGCTGTACCTATCTGCTGGCTGAATAGATCTAGAACATTCTAGATGATTCCGTCACATACCTGGAAGCTGGGCTGAATGTCATCTGACAGTGCTTGACTTAGGCCATATCTATCTACAAACTTAATAGGCCCAGAACATTCTCAAGGGCCCATTGATGTGGAAGCTCACCTGGAAGCTGGGCAGAAGGCTCAGTTGAGAGCTAGACTAGGGCTCTATCCATCTATGTGCAGACTTACTCGGTGCGGAACCTTCTAGATGGTTGACTTACGTATGCGGAAGCTGGGCTGACAGTCTGCCCATTTGTGCTGGAAGGCTGATAGAACCAGAACATTCTAGATGGCTCAACTCATAAGACTTTCATATCCACCACATTCTATTGGCCAAAACAAACCATGGGTTAGCCCAGATTCAACGGGAGGCAAAGTGTACTCCAGCTCTCCTGGGAGTTGGGAAAAGGGGTCTGTGGAGCATTTGCACCCGCCTTTCTTTCTCCACAACAGGTATCTCCTTGTAATAAAGTGTACTGGCCTGGCACAGTGGCTCACGCCTGTCATCCCAGCACTTTGGGAGGCCGAGGCAGGCGGATCACGAGGTCAGGAGTTTGAGACCAGCGTGGCCAAGATGGTGAAACCTCATCTCTACTAAAAATACAAAAATTAGCCCGACATGGTGGCGGGGGGCGGGGGGTGTGCCTGTAGTCCCAGCTACTCTGGAGGCTGAGACAGGAGAATCACTTGAACCCAGGAGACAGAGGATGCAGTGAGCCAAGATCGCGCCACTGCACTCTAGGCTGGGCAACAGAGCAAGACTCTGTCTCAAAAAAAGTAATAAATAAACATTTTTAAAAAATAAAATACAGAGGCTAGTGTTACTTCAAAAAGAAAAAAAAAAAAAAAAAAACTTGGCTCTTAGCATTAACTCCAGATTCAGTCTGCTCATCCTAAGGGTAATGCCTTAACTGTAAATGTTAGACACTTTCTGTATTTAACTGAGTCAAAATGTATACTGTGAGGTGATCTCTTATCTCTAGTCTAGCTGTTTCTCTTTCAAAAATCTGCCGAACCAGCTGGATCTAATCGTGAAAAGAAACAGGGACTTGCTGCCGGGAGCAAGGTGGTTTGCTATCAGATTCATTGCTGAGCCCAAGCCGGTTGACTGCACCTTGCTGTGACGATTCCCCACCCCTCCCGACCTTCCATTGTCACCAACACCCCAGGATCACTGGACCTTCCAGCTCTTTCTTCTCCAATTGCCTCCTGGGAGCTGTCATTTCAGGAATTTTACACAGGAAGCGGAGACAACTGTAGGCTGATTACGAGGGGAGATGTGGCAGGCCACAGAGGCCGATCTGAAGTCAAAGAAGACAACCAGGGTTCACCTTGGCTCTTCTGAGAATCAGGAATTGTAATCTGGAGACACAGGTCTTTTGTGGACACAGAAACATGTGGTTCCTGAAAACGGATTATTACAGCTACTCGGTTCCATTACATTTAAAAAAGGAGTATTTCCTCTTAGAGAGAGCCCTAATGAAAGTGTTTTGCCACTCCAGCACAGGGAATGGCTATGTGCATGGTGCTGCAGTGTTTTTTAAATTTAATTTAATTTTGTTTTATTTTATTTTATTTCATTTTATTTTATTTTATTTTTTGAGGCAGAGTCTCACTCTGTCGCCCAGGCTAGAGTGCAAGGTGCGATGTCGGTTCACTGCAACCTCCACCTCCCGGGTTCAAGCGATTCTCCTGCTTCAGTCTCCCTCTTCAGTAGCTGGGAGTACAGGTGCCTGCCACCACGCCCGGCTAACTTTTGTATTTTTAGTAGAGACGGGGTTTCGCCACGATGGCCAGGCTGGTCTCGAACTCCCGACCACGTGATCCGCCTGCCTCAGCCTCCAGAAGTGCTGGGATTACAGGCGTGAACCACCGCGCCCGGCCACAGCAGTGTTTTATACCACAGAATAATGTGAGGAGTCCGTTGTGATTTCATTTATTTGAGTCAAGATTTGGTTTTGATCCAGAGCCTTTTAGGCTGCAGAGAGAGCTGGCTTCAGAGACTGCATGAGTAGACCAGGGTGGGGGGCTGTACATGCCAGAGAGAAGGACACCTGTTGCCCACCTTGTCCACGACGGTTTATGTTATGGCTATGCCTGTCCACCCCGCTCTCTGAGGACAGGTCAGTGGAGACCGTGGTAATGGGGTAGGAACCTGTGGTCAATGCCGACATCATGAGCAACAGAAAACACAACTCCTGGGCAGGTGCGGTGTCTCACACCTGTCAGCCCAGCACTTTGGGAGGTGGAGGCGGGTGGATCACCTGAGGTCAGGGGTTTGAGACCAGCCTGGCCAACATGGTGAAACCCCATCTCTACTAAAAATATAAAAAATTAGCCAGATGTGGTGGCACACACCTGTAATCTCAGCTACTCGGGAGGCTGAGGCAGCAGAATCGCTTGAACCCAGGAGGCAGAGCTTGCAGTGAGCCGAGATTGCACCACTGCATTTCAGCCTGGGCGACAGAGCGAGACTCCATCTCAATTAAAAAAAAAAAAAAAAAAAAAAAAAAAAGGCTAGGTCTGATGGCTCACGCCTGTAATCCCAGCACTTTGGGAGGCCGAGGCGGGCAGATCATGA
The DNA here is from genome assembly GCF_007565055.1 of Rhinopithecus roxellana. Classification (NCBI taxonomy): domain Eukaryota; kingdom Metazoa; phylum Chordata; class Mammalia; order Primates; family Cercopithecidae; genus Rhinopithecus; species Rhinopithecus roxellana. The sequence continues at coordinate 5,907,509 of NC_044570.1, forward strand.
GGTCAGGAGATCGAAACCAGCCTGGCCAACATGGTGATACCCCATCTCTACTAAAAATATAAAGAATTAACCAAGTGTGGCGGCAGGTGCCTGTCATCCCAGCTACTCGGGAGGCTGAGGCAGGAGAATCGCTTGAACCCGGGAGGCGGAGGCTGCCGAGAGCCAAGATCATGCCACTGCACTCCAGCCTGGGCGACAGGGTGAGACTCCGTCTCAAAAAAATAGAAAATAAAGTGAAATAAAAATTAAAAAAAACAGCCGGGGGTGGTGCCTCCCACATGTAATCCCAGTACTTTGGGAACTTTTTTTTTTTTTTTCTTTTTTGAGATGTCACGGGAATGCATCCTCAGCTTTGGCAAAAGAAGCTAAGTTAAATGAGACCTGTCGCAAATTTTAGGACTTCACACAGTTTTTATTTACCAATTAAAATGAATACATACATTTCCTAATGAGATAGAATGAAAGAGAAGGCTTCCTTTTGTGGGAGGTCTGTGAAAGTCTCTCTGATCAGAATTGCAAACCGTTTCTTGCAGTTCCTGCTGCTTTGTGATAAAAATCAAGGCTTGCAGAGATCAAGGGCCTCGGAACACTGTGGCTCAGCAGTGGGCTGGCGTCTTGAGATGTATGGCTTTATTCACTCCTTACTGCAGCCTTGTCAGGGAGACCTGTATCTGTGACTGTATTTATTTTTATTTTTATGTTTTTTCGAGATGGAGTCTTGCTCTGTCCCCCAGGCTGGAGTGCAGTGGCACGGTCTTGGCTCACTGCAGCCTCTACCTCCCGGGTTCAAGCGATTCTCCAGCCTCAGCCTCCTGAGGAGATGGGACTACAGGTATGGGCCAGCACGCCCGGCTACTTTTTGTAGTTTTTACGAGAGACAGGGTTTCACCATGTTGGCCAGGATGGTCTCAAACTCCTGACCTTGTGATCTGCCCACACTCGGCCTCCCAAAGTGCTGGGATGACAGGCGTGGGGCACCGCGCCCGGCCTGTTTTTGTTTTTTTGTGTGTTTTGTTTTGTTTTGTTTTTGAGACGGAGTTTCGCTCTTGTTTCCCAGGCTGGAGTGCGGTGGCGCGATCTCAGCTCACCGCAACCTCCGCCTCCCGGGTTCAAGCGATTCTCCTGCCTCAGCCTCCGGAGTAGCTGGGACTCCAGGCGTCCACCACCACGCCCGGCTAATTCTTTCAGTTTAGTAGAGATGGGGTTTCTTGTTCTCAGGACCTCCTGAGGGCTGCGTCACGGGCCACAGTCACTCCCATTTGGCTCCGAATAAATCTTTGCAAATATTTGACAGTGTTTTGTCACGTGCGTCCGTGTGAAGAGACCACCAAACAGGCTGTGTGTGAGCCATAAAGCTGTTCATTCACTCGGTGCGCGTGGCCTGAGTCCGAAAAGAGAGTCAGCAAAGGGAGATGGGCGAGGGATTGCTTTTATGGTGTAGCAGGACCAGCCGCAGGCAAAACCCCTGAGACATCTAGTTAAAGAGGGAAGGGCTTTGTTCGGCCGGGAGCTTGGGCGAAGGTAGCAGGACCAGCCGCAGGCAAAACCCCTCATGCAGGGAGTTAAAGAAGGAAGGGCCTTATTTGAGAGGGGCGTGATGGATGGAGCAAGCAGGGGGTACGTGACTGGGGGCTGCATGCACCAGTCATCACAACAGAACAGAACAGGACAGGGATGTTCACAGCACTTTTCTATACAAAGTCTGGGATCTATAGATAACAGAACCGATTAGGTCAGGGCTCCATCTTTAACTACCAGGCCTCAGGGTGCGGCGCCGGGCAGTCTGCTTGTGGATTTTATTTCTGCCTTTTCGTTTTTACCTCTTCTTTCTCTGGAGGCGGACATCGGGCAGAAGACAAGATGAGGGGTGGTCTCCTCCCTTCGTAGGGGTTGGGTGGCGTCATGGAAAATTACAGCAAAAGGTGGTTGTCGATGGTTAGCAGAGGAGGGGGTTGCAAGGCACGGGGCGGAGAAATCCTAAGAGTCTTTGTCCAGAAGACCAACGGCACAAAGTCGACTGATTAGCTAAGGTAGGGCAGGGACAAGGGGCCATAGTAAAATGTTGTAATTTTAGTTAATCAGTTAAGTCAAGAACTGTTTGTTTTACTTCTGTGTCGTTTTTTTTTTTTTTTTTTTTTTTGTCTTTGGTTGCTCCAGACTTCTTGGCTCCTGCAGGCCACCTGGATGTGTCTCTGCAGGTCATGGGGGTGATAATGGCTGAGATTCAGCTCAGAGGCCTGACAAGTTTGACTTTTATTTATTTCCTTTCTTCTTTTTTTTGTTTTGTTTTGTTTTGTTTTGTTTTGCTTTGTTTTGTTTGAGATCGAATCTAGCTCTGTCACCCAGGCTGGACCAGTGCGGTGGCACAATCTCGACTCACTGCAACCTCCACCTCCCAGGTTCAAGCGATTCTCCTGTCTCAGTCTCTCCAGTCACGGGGATGACAGGCTCCCGCCAGCACGCCCAGGCTAATTTTTGTGTTCTTAGTAGAGATGGGGTTTCACTATGTTGGCCACACTGACCTCAGGTGATCCACTCGCCTCGCCCTCCCAAAGTGCCGGGATTACAAGCATGAGGCACCGAGCCCAGCCACATTGGACTCTTTTCATCAGCGAGACCGTGGAGTACTACAAAGCCAAGAAAAAGAGAGACATCACGGCCTCTGCAGCAACACAGATGGAACTGGAGGTCGTTATCCTAAGCAAATTAGCACAGAAACAGAAAATGAAATAACCACATGCTCACACTTAAAAGTGGGAGCTAAGGACTGAGCACCCACGGACATAAAGATGCAAACTATAGGCCAGTTGCGGTGGCTCACGCCCGTCATTCCAGCACTTTGGGAGGCCGAGGCAGGCGGATCACTTGAGGTCAGGAGTTCAAGACCAGCCCGGGCCAACATGGCAAAACCCCGTCTCTACTAAAAATACAAAAATTGGCCGGGCGCGGTGGCTCAAGCCTGTGATCCCAGCACTTTGGGAGGCCGAGACGGGCGGATCACGAGGTCAGGAGATCGAGACCATCCTGGCTAATACGGTGAAACCCCGTCTCTACTAAAGAATACAAAAAACTAACCAGGCGAGGTGGCGGGCGCCTGTAGTCCCAGCTACTCAGGAGGCTGAGGCAGGAGAATGGCGTGAACCTGGGAGGCGGAGCTTGCAGTGAGCTGAGATCCGGCCACCGCACTCCAGCCTGGGCGACAGAGCCAGACTCCGTCTCAAAAAATAAATAAATAAATAAATAAATAAATAAAAATACAAAAATTAGTCGGGTGTGGTGGCAGATGCCTGTCATCCCAGCTAGTCGGGAGGCTGAGGCAGGAGAATCGCTTAAACCCAGGAGGCAGAGGTTGCAGTGAGCTGAGATCGCGCCACTGCACTCCAGCCTGGGTTTTTTAAAAAAAAGATGGGAACTACAGAACTTAGGGACCAGTCAGTGGGAGAGGGAAGAAGGTGGGCCTGTTGCAGTAGAAAAGGACCACCCCCCTAATGCCAGGAATGTCCAGGTGATCATTGCATGATAGACAGGCGAGACAGGCGGTTGTGAACTGCCTGTCTTGGGCCAGTCACGGTGGCTCACGCCTGTCATCCCAGCACTTTGCGAGGCCGAGGCGGGAGGATCACTGAAGGTCAGGAGTTCGAGACCAGCCTGCCCGGCGTGGTGAAACTCCATGTCTACTAAAAATATGAAAATTAGCTGTGCGTGGTGGCAGGTGCTTCTAGTCCCAGCTACTTCGGAGGCTGAGGCAGGAGAATCGCTTGAATCCGGGAGGCGGAGATTGCAGTGAGTTGAGATCGCACCACTGCACTCCAGCCTGGGCAACAAGAGTGAGACTCTGTCTTAATGACAAGCAAAAAAAGGAAGGTGGGGATAACTTGAAGCAAAGCCAGAAGACTCAAAGACGGGAGGAGGTTCCCAGCTCGCAGGTAGGGAAGACACAAATGGTTGGCTGGGTGTGGTGGTTTATGCCTGTCATCCCAACACTTAGGGAGGCCGAGGCAGGCAGATCACGAGGTCAGGAGATCGAGACCATCCTGGCTAACATGGTGAAACCCCGTCTTTACTGAAAATACAAAAAAACTAGCCGGGCGAGGTGGCGGGCGCCTGTCGTCCCAGCTACTCGGAAGGCTGAGGCAGGAGAATGGTGTGAACCCGGGAGGCGGAGCTTGCAGTGAGCCGAGATGGCACCACCGCACTCCAGCCTGGGCGACAGAGCGAGACTCCGTCTCAAAAAAAAAAAAAAAAAAGACACAAATGGTTGATTGTTTTGGGTTTCCGATGAGCCTTCCCAAAGGACACAATCCGATATACATTTATCTCAGTGAACAGAGGGGTGACTTTGAATGAAACGGGAGGCAGAGGCGTTAAGCACTTTCCAGGTTGAATTTTCCCTATAGCTTTGCCCAATATATTTTCCATTCACAGTTGCCAGCCTTCCTTTCCTACCTTTGGTCTTGAAAGAAAATTCTCTTCCTATTTCAGGGGAACAAAACATACTTTTTAGGCCGGGTGTGCTGGCTCACACCTGTAACCCGACCAAGGCCAGCGTGGGTGGATCACTTGAAGTCAGGAGTTCAAGACCAGCCTGGCAAACACAAGAAAGCCCTGTCTTTGCAGGGACATGGATGAAGTTGGAAACCATCATTCTCAGCAAACTATCACAAGAACAGAAAACCAAACACCACACGTTCTCACGCATCAGTGGGAGCTGAACAATGAGAACACATGGACACAGGGAGGGGAACATCTCACACTGGGGCCTGTCAGGGGGTGAGGACTAGGGGAGGGAGAGCCTTAGGATACATACCTAATGCATGTGGGGCTTAAAACCTAGACTTAGAACCAACCCAAATGTCCATCAGTGATAGACTGGATAAAGAAAATGTGGCACACAGACACCATGGAATACTACGCAGCCATGAAAAAGGATGAGTTCATGTCCTTTGCAGGGACATGGATGAAGCTGGAAACCGTCCTTCTCAGCAGACTCACACAGGAACAGAAAAGCAAACACCGTGTGTTCTCATTCATAAGTGGGAGTAGAACAACGAGATCACATGGACACAGGGAGGGGAACATCACACATCAGGGCCTGTTGGGAGGTGGGGGCTAGGGGAGGGAGAGCATTAGGAGAAACACCTAATGTAGACAATGGATTGATGGGTGCAGAAAACCACCATGGCACATGTATATCTATGTAACAAACCTGCACGTTCTGCACACGTAACCAGAACTTAAAGTGTAATAAATATATATGTGTGTGGATATGTATATGTATATCTATGTGTATATATAGAGAGAGAGATGTTAGAGAATGGAAAAAAAATCAAAGTTTCTTACCCGATGGCAACTTCTGTTACTCCCTCATTAAGTTTACTTTCAGTCAAAAAAAAAAAAACACACACACACACAAATAAAAGCAAAAAATAAAAAATAAATAAATAAATAAGTGCTCGTTTCGGCAGCATGTATACTAAAATTGGAATATGATACGGAGAAGCTTACCCCTGCACAAGGATGACACACAAATTTGTGAGGCGTTCTGTATTTTTTTTTTTTTTTTTTTTTTTTGAGACAGAGTCTCGCTCTGTTGCCCAGGCTGGAGTGCAGTGGCGCGATCTCGGCTCACTGCAAGCTCCACCTCCTGGGTTCATGGCATTCTCCTGCCTCAGCCTCCCGAGTAGCTGGGACTACAGGTGCCCGCCACCTCGCCCGGCTAATTTTTTGAATTTTTAGTAGAGACGGGGTTTCACCATGTTAACCAGGATGGTCTCAATCTCCCGACCTCGTGATCCACCCGCCTCGAGCCTCCCAGAGTGCTGGGATGACAGGCGTGAGCCACCGCGCCTGACCATATTTTTTCTTTAAGAAAACAGTTTAATGGCCGGGTGCGGTGGCTCAAGCCTGTAATCCCAGCACTTTGGGAGGCCGAGACGGGCGGATCACGAGGTCAGGAGATCGAGACCATCCTGGCTAACATGGTGAAACCCCGTCTCTACTAAAAAAATACAAAAAACTAGCCGGGCGAGGTGGCGGGCGCCTGTAGTCCCAGCTACTCCGGAGGCTGAGGCAGGAGAATGGCGTGAACCCGGGAGGCGGAGCTTGCAGTGAGCTGGCATCCGGCCACTGCACTCCAGCCCGGGCGACAGAGCGAGACTCCGTCTCAAAAAAAAAAAAAAAAAAAAAAAAAAAAAAGAAAACAGTTTAAAGAATTTGTTAAAAATGGCCCGTCTGATTTCATTTCTGTAACACTTGATATCCGGCTGTCCTTTTTATGATGTCGAGGGAGAACTTTCCCTACCGTGTTTGATAAACGTTGTCCGGGTTCCACTGCTGAGAATGTGTTATCAGAGATGCTTGTTTAGTTCTTAGAGAAGGAACCGCACCCTTTTGCTTGGTTTTAAGTAGGTATGGAATCTTATGAGAGGACAGAGGAGTAGCGGTGGTCATGTGAAATAAAACTCGGTATTTTAATAAAGCAGCACGGTTTCTATGGAAAAAAAAAATAACAAATGAAATAAATAAAAAATACGTAAAAATATAAAATGTAGCCCGGGATGGCGGTGGTGGGTGCTGGGATGACACGCGTGAGCCCTCACACCTGGCCTTCTCCTCGCCTTTCGACACCGAACCAGTGTTCTTATACATATTGATGGATGTTTCTTGTCTCACTAAAATGTAGGACACCAAGCTGGACCCCAACCAACCTGGGCATATGTCATCAGAACCTTCTGATGCTGTGTCACAAGAATCAATCTTCAAGTCCCCAGTCTTGGCAAAATAAACTTTCCAAATTAACTGAGACCTGTGGCCGGGTGCGGTGGCTCATGCCTGTCATCCCAGCACTTTGGGAGGCTGAGGCGGGCGGATCGTCTGAGGCCAGGAGATCGAGACCAGTTTGGCCAACATGGTGAAATTCTGTCTCTACTAAAAATATGGAAATTCGCCTGGTGTGGTGGCACACACTTGTAATCCCAGCTACCCAGGACACACACTTGTAATCCCAGCTACTCGGGAGGTTGAGACAGGAGAATCGCTTGAACCCAGGAGGCAGAGGTTGCAGTGAGCTGAGATCGTGCCACTGCACGCCAGCCTGGGTAACCGAGTTAGACTCTGTCTCAAAACAAAACAATTAAAAAAAAAAATTAACCAGGCATGGTGGCAGGCACCTCTCATCGCAGCTGCTCAGGAGGCTGAGACGGGAGAATCATCTGAACCCGGGAAGTGGAGGTTGCAGTGAGCCGAGATGGCACCATGGCACTGCAGCCTGGGTGAGGAGAGTGAAACTCCATCTCAAAAAATACAACAAAATAGGCCGGGCACGGGGGCTCACACCTGTCATCCTAGCACTTAGCAAGGCCGAGGTGGGCAGATCACCTGAGGTTGGGAGTTCGAGACCAGCCTGACCAACCTGGAAAAACCCAGTCTCTACTAAAAATACAAAAAGTAGCTGGGCATGGTGGCGGGCACCTGGAGTCCCAGCTACTCGGGAGGCTGAGGCAGGAGAATGGCGTGAACCCGGGAGGCAGAGCCTGCAGTGAGCCGAGATCTGGCCACTGCACTCCAGCCTGGGTGACACAGCGAGACTCTGTCTCAAAAAAATAAAATAATAAATAAACAAAATAAAGGCCACGCATGGTGGTGGCTCAGGCCTGTCATCCCAGCACTTAGGGAGGCCCAGGCGGGAGGATCCCTTGAGGTCGGGAGTTGGAGACCAGCCTCCCCAACATGGCGAAACCCCATGTCTACTAAATAGTAAACACAGATAATTAGCCGAGTGTGGTGGTGGGTGCCTGTAATCCCAGCTACTCGGGAGACTGAGATGGGAGAATCGCTTGAACCTGGGAGGTGGAGGTTGCAGTGAGCCGAGATCGCACCACTACGCTGCAGCCTGGGGGACAAGAGCAAAGCTCTGTCTCAAAGAAAGTTAAAATAAATCAATAAATAAAATAAAATAAATGTACTGAGACCTGTCTCAGATGTTCTGAGTCCACACAGCAAGGAAAAACCCACTCATCCTCAAAAATAAAATTAAAAAAAAAATCGGCCAGTCACAGTGGCTCACGCCTGTGATCCCAGCACTCTGGGAGGCCAAGGTGGGTGGATCACAAGGTCAGGAGATCGAGACCATCCTGGCTAACCTGGTGAAACCCCGTCTGTCCTAAAAATACAAAAAAATTAGCCGGGCGCGGTGGCTCACGCCTGTAATCCCAGCACTTTGGGAGGCCGAGACGGGCGGATCACGAGGTCAGGAGATCGAGACCATCCTGGCTAACACGGTGAAACCCCGTCTCTACTAAAATACAAAAAAAACTAGCCGGGCGAGGTGGTGGCACCTGTAATCCCAGCTACTCAGGAGGCTGAGGCAGGAGAATGGCGTGAACCCGGGAGGCAGAGCTTGCAGTGAGCAGAGATCCGGCCACTGCACTCCAGCCTGGGCGACAGAGCGAGACTCCCTCTCAATAAATAAATAAATAAATAAAATAAAATAAATAAAAACACAGAAGTAAGAGACAAGTGAATTACCCAAGAGTCTGGGTCATCTTGGGGTCTGCAAAGGGCCTACCTTCACAGGATCACGGGCTTTGTAAAATTGGCCAAAATGAGACATTTCGGCTCCGTTTAGCTGCGGTTTCTCTCCACTCCCGCTTCCCCTCTGCCTCACTTCCCCGTGTGCTGGGTGGCTCCCGGGCAGCGGTGAGTTTCTGCAGAGTTGAGACAGGGAAGTTGATCTGCAGTTGATTTGTGTGTGTGGGGTTTGAGGGATCCGTCCGTGGGTTCCAACGTCACGGCCAGATCTGCCTCACCCGGTTCTGGCCTTCCATGACGACCTGAGTATCTTCTAGGAATATTCTCACCCACCCACGGCACTGACGCACGGGTGTGAGGGAGAGGCCTCCAGAGCCATCCTTTGGTGCTGGGTGCCGTCCAGAAAAAAAACAGTCAAACGCTGGCCGGGCGCGGTGACTCACGCCTGTGATCCCAGCACTCTGGGAGGCCCAGGCGGGTGGATCATCTGAGGTCAGGAGTTGGAGACCAGCCTGGACAGCATGGCAAAAACCTGTCTCTATTAAAACTACAAAAATTAGGCCAGGCGTGGTGGCTCACGCCTGTAATCCCAGCACTCTGGGAGGCTGAGGCGGGCAGATTACCTGAGGTCAGGAGTAAACCAGCGTCCCCCACATGGAGAAACCCCATCTCTACTAAAAACACAAATAATTAGCCGGCTGTGGTGGCGGGCGCCTGTAATCCCAGCTACTGGGGAAGCTGAAGCAGAGGCTGAGGCAGGAGAATCACTGGAACCCGGGAGGCGGAGGTTGCAGTGAGGTGAGATAGCTCCATTGCACTCCAGCCTGGGTGACAGAGCAAGACTCTGTCTTGGATGGATGGATGGATGGATAGATAGATAGATAGATAGGTAGACAGACAGACAAAATTAGCTGGGTGTGGTGGCGGGCGCCTGTAATAGATAGATAGATAGATAGATAGATAGATAGATAGATAGATAGGTAGACAGACAGACAAAATTAGCTGGGTGTGGTGGTGGGCACCTGTAGTCCCAGCTACTCGGGAGGCTGAGGCAGGAGAATCGCTTGAACCTGGAAGGTGGAGGTTGCAGTGAGCGGAGATTGTGCCACTGCACTCCAGCCTGGGTGACAGATGGAGACTCCATCTCAAAAAAAAAGGGGAGGAGAGGAGAGGGGAGGGGAGGGGGGGAGAGGGGAAGAGAGTGGAGGAGAGGGGAAGAGAGGGGAGGAGAGGGGAAGAGAGGGGAGGAGAGGGGAGGGGAAGAAAGGGGAGGGGAGGGCAGAGGAGAGGAGAGGAGAGGAGACACTACCTGGGACCACTGAGCAGGTGGCCACAGCCCCATCCCAGAGGCTCCTGACCCCAGCCTCAGAGCCCCCTGGCTGAGTGGGGCCTCTGGGGGATGGTGGAGATTGGGGGTGAGTGGCGGTCTGTCTCTGAGGGATGGAGATTTGGGGTGAGTGGGGGTCTCTGTGAGGGATGGAGATTTGAGGTGAAGATCATCCATGGGGTGACGCCATAAAATGCAGTAACCTGGTCACATTTTCTCTCCTGCATTTTTTCCTGGCACTGGGTTTGGGCCTAAAGAGCTGGGATGGGCTTCCTTCTGAGCCAAGATTGAGACACAGGGGGAATAAGGTGGCGGCACCTGTCATCCCAGCCACTCAGGAGGCTGAGGAGAAAGAATGGCTTGAACCTGGGAGATGGAGGTTGCAGTGAGCCCAGATCGCGCCACTGCACTCCAGCCTGGGCGACAGAGCGAGACTCTGTCTTGGAAAAATAAATTAAAAATAATAATAAATAAATAAAATTAGCCGGGCGTGGTGACGCATGCCTGTAATCCCAGCTACTCAGAAGGCTGAGGAGAAAGAATTGCTTGAATCTGGGAGATGGAGGTTTCAATGAGCCCAGATCCCACCACTGCACTCCAGCCAGGCCAACAAGAGCAAAAGTCCATCTCAAAAAAAAATTAAATTGAAAAAAAAAAAAGGGCAGGCCAGGCATGGAGGCTCACGCCTTTAATCCCAGCACTTTGGGAGGCTGAGGGCAGGCGGGTCACTAGGTCAGGAGCTCGAGATCAGGCTGGCCAACACGGGGAAACCCCGTCACTATTAAAAACACAAAAATTAGCTGGGTGTGCTGGTGGGCACCTATAATCCCAGCTACTCGGGAGGCTGAGGCAGGAGAATCACTTGAACCCAGGAGGTGAAGGCTGCAGTGAGCTGAGATCACGGCACTGCACTCCAGCTTGGGCAAGAAGAGCGAACATCTGCCTCAAATAATTAATTAATTAATTAATTAATTAACAAATAATTAAATAAAATAAAAAGGGCCGGGCACAGTGGCTCACGCCTGTAACCCCAGCAGTTTGGGAGGCTGAGGTGGGCAGATCACTTGAGGTCAGCAGTTTGAGACCAGGCTGGCCAACATGGTGAAACCCTGTCCCTACTAAAAATTCAAAAATTACCCAGGCATGGTGGTGGGCGCCTGTAATCCCAGCTACTTGGGAGGCTGAGGCAGGAGAATCGCTTGAACCCGGGAGGCGGAGGTTGCAGTGAGCCCAGATCGCGCCACTGCACTCCAGCCTGGGCGACAGAGTGAGACTCTGTCTTGGAAAAATAAATTTTAAAAAATAATAACAATAAATAAAATTAGCCGGGCGTGGTGACACACGCCTATAATCCCAGCTAGTCGGCAGGCTGAGGCAGGAGAATTGCTTGAACCCGGGAGGCAGAGGTTGCGGTGAGCTGAGATCGCGCCACTGCACTCCAGCCTGGGCCACAGAGCGAACGTCTGCCTCGAAAAAAATATCAATAAATAAAAAGGGCCGGGCACAGTGGCTCACGTCTGTCATCCCAGCACTGTGGGAGGCCGAGGCGGGCGGATCACTTGAGGTCAGGAGTGCGAGACCAGCCTGATCAACATGGTGAAACCCGGTCACTCCTAAAAATACAAAAATTACCCAGGCGTGGCGGTGGGTGCCTGTCATCCCAGCTACTCAGGAGGCTGAGGCAGGAGAATCGTGTGAACCCGGGAGGTGGAGGTGGCCGTGAGCCGAGATCGCGCCAGTGCACTCCAGCCTGGGCGACGAGAACGAAACTCCACCTCAAAAAAATTTTTAAAAAACCAGCACACAGCAATACCTCCCGTTCCCAGCTGTGTCTTAAATGCTTGCTTTTGGGGTGTGGGAACGTGCCCTGAGGCCTAGGACTGAACCCCTCAGGAGAAAACAGCGTGGGCTGACTGGTAACAAAGATATTGGGAGGCTCCCCCACCCGGGAAGGTCCCCCCCGCCCAGGAAGGACCCCCCCGCCCAGGAAGGACCCAGTACGTGGCAGTTACACCCCAGTTTGCGGGTCTCCCAGCCCAGGATGTTTTGTCAAAACTTGGCAAACCAGAGCGCGTCCTGGCCTGCTGGAAGGCATCAGATGTCTCTTTTCTTCTGAAGATTTTTGGAGGTGAGAACAGGGTTTCCGAAGCACCCACAGACAAGATAACTCCAGGAGATAAGGACGCTGACAGTTTTCAGGCAGAACCGGTTCTGCAGCCAGCAGGAAACAGAAGCAACAAGTGCCCTAGCTGGGTGCGGCAGCTCACTCCTGTCATCCCAACACTTTGAGAGGCCGAGGCAGGTGGATCACCAAAGGTCAGGAGTTCCAGACCATCCTGGCCAAATAGTGAAACCCCGTCTCGACTAAAAATACAAAAATCTGCTGGGCATGATGGTGCGCACCTGTAGTCCCAGCTACTCGGGAGGCTGAGGCAGGAGAAGGGCTTGAACCCGGGAGGCAGAGGTTGCAGTGAACCGAGATTACACCACTGGCGTACAGCCTGGGCGACAGAGCGAGACTCCAAAAAAAAGAAAGAAAAGAAAGAGAGAGAAAGAAAGGAGGGAGAGAGAAAGGAAAGAAGGAAGGAAGGAGGGAGGGAGAGGAAAGGGCCCCAGGCATCGCAGGTATCCCCCAACCCAAATTGCTTCCACAGCTCACTGCGTCCCAGGTGTGGGATTAACACAAGTGGCTGGTTACCTTTGAGGAGGCTGGCGAGACAGCTTGGCTCCAGCCCGAGCCCACACGGGGTCTCCCAGTGCTGCAGGATACAGAGAGTCTTTTCCAGCCCCTCCGGTGACCCTTTCATCACCGACAGCCGCGGAGGGCTGAGCCAGCCAAAGCTGAATTTGCAGAGGATGCTTCTGACCCCTAGTGTCCAGAACGTCCACATTAAAGGCGTGTCCCTGAGCAAGAGCTGGGTGGGATGAGGGGGACCGGGCCTGCGGTTTCACGAGCTCCGCACAGACACTTGAAACCCATCTATGGGCCGGGCAAGGTGGCTCATGCCTGTAATTCTTTTTTTTTTTTTTAGACCGCGTCTCGTTCTGTCGCCCAGGCTGGAGTGCAGTGGCGTGATCTCCGCTCACTGCAAGCTCCACCTCCCGGGTCCAAGCGATTCTCCTGCCTCAGCCTCCTGAGTAGCTGGGATGACAGGCACCCGCCACCACGTGTGGCTAATTTTTGTATTTTTAGTAGAGACGGGGTTTCACCATGTTGGCCAGGCTGGTCTCGATCTCCTGGCCTCAGGTGATCCACCCGCCTGGGCCTCCCAAAGGGCTGGGATGACAGGTGTGAGCCACCGCACCTGGCCTATAAATGGGTTATTGATGAACTCTTCATCCAGGAAAACCTGAAGGGCAGAGTTTCTACAGCAACGACAACCCAGAGGCAGAAGCAGGGAGATGAACCAGGATCATTTGTTAAGGGGCGAATTCTGTCCCCCAAAATGTATGTTAAGTTCCCAACTTCCAGTCTCTGTGAATAATGGGACCTTATTTGGAAATGTAATTAAAATGTAAATTGGATGAAGGTGAGCCACAAATCCCATGAGTGTGGGCCTAAGAGACGGGGCCGGGCGCGGTGGCTCATGCTCGTCATCCCAGCACTTTGGGAGGCCGAGGCGGGCGGATCACGAGGTCAGGAGATCGAGACCATCCTGGCTAACACGGTGAAACCCCGTCTCTACTAAAAATACAAAAATTAGCAGGGCGAGGTGGCGGGCGCCTGTAATCCCCGCTACTTGGGAGGCTGAGGCAGGAGAATCGCTTGAACCCGGGAGGCGGAGCTTGCAGTGAGCTGAGATCACGCCATTGCACTCTGGCCAGGCGATAGAGTGAGACTCCATCTGAAAAAAAAAAAAGAGAGAGAGAGACAGAAGAGGAGACACAGACACAGAGGAGGAGGCCACATGGAGACAGAGGCAGAGACTGGAGTGATGCAGCCACAAGTCCAGGGATGCCTGGATGTCAAGATCCAGTCAATCTGGATTAGAATAGGTGCAAAATACAATAGCTGATGTTTTTATTATTTTATTTTATTTTTTGAGACAGAGTCTTGCTCTGTCCCCCAGGCTGGAGTGCAGTGGCACGATCTTGGCTCACCGCAAGCTCCGCCTCCTGGGTTTAAGCCATGCTTCTGCCTCAGCCTCCCGAGGAGCTGGGATTACAGTCATGTGCCAGCACGCCTGGCTAATTTTGTATTTTTAATAGAGACGGGGTTTCTCCATGTTGGTCAGGCTGGTCCCGAACTCCCGACCTCAGGTGATCCGCCTGCCTCGGCCTCTCAAAGTGCTGGGATGACAGACGTGAGCCACCGCACCCGGCCCATCCGACTAAGTTTTTGTATTTTTAGCAGAGACGAGGTTTCCCCATGTTGGTCAGGCTGGTCTCAAACTCCTGACCTCAGGTGATCCACCTGCCTCAGCCTCCCAAAGTGCTGGGATGACAGGCGTGAGCCACCGCGTCCGGCCTAACTGACGTTTTTTATCAGAGAAAAGAGGAGACAGAGACACAGAGGAGAAGGCCACGTGGAAACGGAGGCAGAGACTGGAGGGACACGGCCACACGCCCAGGGACACCTGGAGCCCCCAGGAGCTGGGAGAGGCAGGAAGGATCGTCTCCTAGAGCCTGCAGAGGGAGTGCAGTCCTGAGACACCTGGATCTCGAGACTCCTGGTCTGCAGGACTCAGCGAGGATAAATTGCAGGTGTTTTAAGACCCTCGGTTTGCTCTGCCCGCCCGAAAAAACTACCCACCCCACAAATGCAGGCTCCAAGCCGAATTCTCCCAGCACCACACTCCTGCAAGCACAGGCACGGCCAGCAGGTGGCAGTCAAGCCCCCGGAAAGAAACTGCCTGGCTGGGTTCCTGATCGGTTTAAGGTTCCGGGATTTGGATAAATACGGTAATCACGAGGTCAGGAGTTCGAGACCAGCCTGGCCAACATGGGAACCCCCCACCCCCCGTCTCTACTAAAAATACAAAAAATTAGCCAGGGGTGGTGGCAGGTGCCTGTCATCCCAGCTACTCGGGAGGCTGAAGCAGAAGAATCGCTTGAACCCGGGAGACAGAGATTGCAGTGAGCCGCGATCGTGCCGGTGCACTCCAGCCTGAGCAACAAAGTAAGACTCCATCTCAAAAAAAAAAAAAAACCCCAAAATACAGCGTAGGAGGTTCCAAGACCCCAGCAGAGGGTTCTTGGATCTCGTGCATGAAAGAATTCGAGCCAGGCGCAGTGGCTCACGGCTGTAATTCCGGCACTTTGGGAGGCCGAGGTGGGTGGATCACCGGAGGTCAGGAGTTCGAGACCAGCCTGACCAACATGGAGAAACTCCATCTGTACTAAAAATACAAAATTAGGCAGACGTGGTGGCTCAGTGATTCCAGCTACTCGGGAGGCTGAGGCAGGAGAATCGCTTGAACCCGGGAGGGAGAGGTTGCGGTGAGCCGAGATCGTGCCACTGCACTCCAACCTGGGCAACAAGAGCGAGACTCCATCTCAAAAAAAAAAAAAAAAAAAAAAAGAAGGAGGAGGAGGAAGAAGAGGAAGAGGAGGAGGAGAAGAAGAAGAAAGAAGAAAGAAGAAGAAGAAGAAAGAAAATAGACAGTCTGTACCTGTCACTTTTCTGCTGCTAGGTTCTGCTGGTTCAGTGTCCTGGGGGCTGGATTCAGTACTAGCAAACCGGAGAAGAAAGCGTTAAAGGAATCCCTCCCCCAACCCTGGAATTCCAAAGCAGCAGCCAGGCTCAGATTTCCCTGTTACCCCGAGGACGCCAGGAGTCTTGAATTTAACGGCTGGCCCCAGTGCCTTTCTTTTAACTAATTACATCTGCAAGGGAATTGCAAATAAAGTCTCATTCCCAGAGACCAGGCATTTGGAACTCAACGTAGATATTTTGGGGCCGCAGGGCCCGGCCACCAGACGATCCAGGCGCGTTTCCCCCGTCTTCTGCCTCTGCCTGTCCTCAGCTGCAGAAAGGCCGGTTTTCCTGGGTGGAGAGCTCATGAGAAACCCATGTATGCGTAGCGTTCCACTATTGGAACGCTAAGCTGGTAGGCGTTACTTCTAGCCTCCTACTGAAGGTCTTGGCCAAGATCTGGTTTTACACACAAAAGAACTTGCAACCTCCGGCATAGATGGGGCCTCCAATGTCCGTGCAGAGCTCATTAAACTATAGGCCCCGGGTCCCTGAGCCCGCCCAGTCCTTGCTCAGGGACAGGCCTTTGATTTGGGAATCTTGAACACAAGAGGAGCCAGGGGTGTTATGCCCAGACCGTTTATTCCCCAAAGAAGACCACTAGAGTCCAGAGTCAAAGCCAAGCGGCAAGGATCTTTACTGCAAGTTCGAACTTGCTCCCTCCGCTTCACAGCTTGCAAGAGGGCCCCGAACGATGCGTGTGCTCGCTTTTTATAGCCCGATGTAAATAAGATATGTAAAGTTACAGAGGAACAAGGGAACTCTTTTGGTTACAGCATTACAATTGGTTAACATTTAGGCCGGGCGCGGTGGCTCAAGCCTGTAATCCCAGCACTTTGGGAGGCCGAGACGGGCGGATCACGAGGTCAGGAGATCGAGACCATCCTGGCTAACATGGTGAAACCCCGTCTCTACTAAAAATACAAAAAAACTAGCCGGGCGACCTGGCGGGCGCCTGTAGTCCCAGCTACTCGGGAGGCTGAGGCAGGAGAATGGCGTAAACCCGGGAGGCGGAGCTTGCAGTGAGCTGAGATCCGGCCACTGCACTCCAGCCTGGGCGACAGAGCGAGACTCCGTCTCAAAAAAAAAAAAAAATACAATTGGTTAACATTTTAAGTTATATATTTAGCAGTTTTTTCATTGGTTCCCGCGCCTTTAGTAAAACCACACGGCTGTGACCTTATCGGGGGCTCTCCAGGTGGTGTTTTTCTAAAGTTGACATATATGGTTGTCTCTGAGTCGAAAAACGTGTTTGTACTGGGCTCAGGAAGTTGAGAGATATATGGTGGGTTGTGTTTGTACTGGGCCTGTTTGTGTTGAGCCTGGGGCTGAGGAATGTGCCTGATTTCTTTTATTCCCCCTTTCAGGGGCATCCTCTGCAGATTCAGCCCTGGCCGGTTCAGGCCCCAGCGGCTGTCGGCAGTACAAGGGGTCACACAAAGGACTGGAAAGGCAGGTCACAGCGGGAATCCCGAGGCACTCAGGAGCCAGGCTGGAGCCAGGCTGTCTGGCAAGCCTCCCATAGACCCAGCAGGTTGGATGAATCCCACATCACGGACTCTGTGAGCGGTGGAAGGAGTTTGCGATGAGGATTCCTAGGGACGCCTGTAGCTCTTTCTGCTGGAGCTGCCTCTGGGACAGGAAATGTCACACTGTACCAGGAAGGTCTCTGTCCAGCCCAGACCACTTAGCCCTTTCTGGTGTTACCCAAATCATGGAGGGCGCCTCTAGGCTATTGACGTTCCTGGACTCCACTTTCAGCCAGAGCCAGCTAGGAAGAGGCTGGGAGCTTGTTAAAGTCTGAGGGTTGGCCGGGCGCGGCGGCTCACGCCTGTCATCCCAGCACTTTGGGAGGCCGAGGCGGGTGGATCACTTGAGGTCAGGCGTTCGAGACCAGCCTGGCCAACATGGTGAAACCCTGTCTCTACTAAAAATACAAAAAGTAGCCAGGCGTGGTGGAACAGGCCTGTAATCTCAGCTACTCGGGAGACTGAGGCAGGAGAACGGCTTGAACCCAGGAGGCGGAGGTTGTGGTGAGCCGAGATGGCACCACTGCACTCCAGCCTGGGACACAGAGTGAGACTCCATCTCAAAGAAAAAAAAAGGTGGGTGCAGTGGCTCATGCCTGTCATCCCAGCACTTTGAGAGGCCGAGGTGGGTGGATTACCTGAGGTCAGGAGTTCAAGACCAGCCTGGCCAACATAGTGAAACCTCATCTCTACTAAAAATACAAAAATAGGCCGGGCGCGGTGGCTCAAGCCTGTCATCCCAGCACTTTGGGAGGCCGAGACGGGCGGATCACGAGGTCAGGAGATCGAGACCATCCTGGCTAACACGATGAAACCCCGTCTCTACTAAAAAATACAAAAAACTAGCCGGGCGAGGTGGCGGGCGCCTGTAGTCCCAGCTACTCGGGAGGCTGAGTCAGGAGAATGGCGTAAACCCGGGAGGCGGAGCTTGCAGTGAGCTGAGATCTGGCCACTGCACTCCAGCCTGGGCCACAGAGCGAGACTCCGTCTCAAAAAAAAATAAATAAATAAAAATAAAATAAAATAAAAATACAAAAATTATCCAGGTGTGGTGGCAGACATCTGTCATCCCAGCTACTCGGGAGGCTGAGGCAGGAGAATCGCTTGAACCCAGGAGATGGAGGCTGCGGTGAGCTGAGATGGTGCCACTGCACTCCAGCCTGGGAGACAGAGCAAGACTCCATCTCAAAGAAAAAAAAAAAGCCTGGGAATTCCACCCAAACTGAAAACCCAAAACAGCTGTCCCTGGCCCCCGTTAAGACACCAGACACCCCCTCCAGGCTGGCCTGCAGGAACGTGAGAACCAGGTATAACAATATATGTAGGTTGCTTTTCTCTTTTTCCTAGTGGTGGCAGAATCAAATTAGTAACAACTGTTTTTTTTTTTTGTTTTTTTCCTGCTTATTTCTCTCTCTCTTTTTTTATTTTTATTTTTTGAGACAGTCTCGCTGTGTTGGCCAGGCTGGTCTTGAACTCCTGGGCTCAAGCGATCCTCCTGCCTCGGCCTCCCAAAGTGCTGGGATTAAAGGCATGAGCCACCATGCTAGGCCTATTTTTCTTCTTTTATTTGTTATTATTTATTTATTATTTATTTATTTTTTATTTTTTCTCGAGACAGAGTCTCGCCTGTCGCCCAGGCTGGAGTGCAGTGGTGCAATCTCGGCTCACTGCAAGCTCCGCCTCCCGGGTTCAAGCGATTCTCCTGCTTCAGCCTCCCGAGTAGCTGGGATGACAGGCCTGCACCACCACACCTGGCTA
Source organism: Rhinopithecus roxellana (assembly GCF_007565055.1). Taxonomy (NCBI): domain Eukaryota; kingdom Metazoa; phylum Chordata; class Mammalia; order Primates; family Cercopithecidae; genus Rhinopithecus; species Rhinopithecus roxellana. The sequence continues at coordinate 5,926,347 of NC_044570.1, forward strand.
ATTTTTTGTATTTTTAGTAGACATGGGGTTTCCCCATGTTGGCTAGGCTGGTCTCCTGACCTCGTGATCCACCTGCCTCGGCCTCCCAAAGTGCTGGGATGACAGGCGTGAGCCAGCACGCCCAGCCTATTATTTTTTGTTTATTTGTTTGTTTGTGACAGACTCTCGCTCTGTCACCCAGTCTGGAGTGCAGTGGTGCGATCTCGGCTCACTGCAACCTCCACTTCCTGGGTTCAAGCGATTCTCCTGCCTCAGCCTCCCGAGTAGCTGGGATTGGAGGTCCACACCATCATGCTCTGCTAATTTTGTTTTGTTTTGTTTTGTTTTGTTTTGTTTTGTTTTTTAGCAGAGACCGGGTTTCCCTACTTTGGCTAGGCTTGAACTGCTGACTTTAGGTGATCCACCTGCCTTGGCCTCCCACAGTGCTGGGATTACAGGCATGAGCCACCATGCCCAGCCTATTTCTTTTTATATTTTTTATTTTTATTATTTATTTCTTTATTTCTTCATTTATTTTTTGAGAAGGAGTCTCGCTCTGTCCCCCAGGCTGGAGTGCAATGGCGTGATCTCGGCTCACCACAACCTCCGCCTCCTGGGTTCAAGCAATTCTCCTGCCTCAGCCTCCCGAGTAGCTGGGATGACAGGCGCCCGCCACCACACCCAGCTGATTTTTGTATTTTTAGTAGAGACGGGGTTTCACTATGTTGGTTAGGCTGGTCTTGAACTCCTGACCTCGTGATTCGCCCACCTCGGCCTCCCAAAGTGCTGGAATTACAGGCGTGAGCCACCGCACCGGGCCGTCTTTTTTTAAATGGAAGTGACCAGCATGGGCTGGGCGCAGTGGCTCACGCCTGTAATCCCAGCACTTTGGGAGGCTGAGCCGGGCGGTTCACGAGGTCAAGAGATCGAGACCAGCCTGGCCAATATAGTGAAAACCCATTTCTACTAAAAATACAACAATTAGCTGGGTGTAGTGGTGCGTGCCTGTAGTCCCAGCTACTCAGGAGGCTGAGTCAGGAGAATGGTGTGAACCTGGGAGGCGGAGGTTGCAAAGAGATTGAGACCAGCCTGATCAATATGGTGAAATCCCGTCTCTACTAAAAATACAAAAATTAGCTGGGCGTGGTGGTGTGCACCTGTAGTCCCAGCTACTCGGGAGGCTGAGGCAGGAGAATCGCTTGAACCTGGGAGGCGGAGGTTGCAAAGAGATCGAGACCAGCCTGGCCAACATGGTGAAACCCCGTCTCTATTAAAACTACACCAATTAGCTGGGCGTGGTGGTGGTACCTGTAGTCCCAGCTACTCAGGAGGCTGAGGCAGGAGAATGGCTTGACCCCAGGATGGAGAGGTTACAGTGAGCCAAGATCGTGCCACTGCACTGCAGCCTGGGCGACAGAGCGAGACTCTGTCTTGAGGGAAAAAAAGTAAGAAAACAATGATAAGCATGGGAGAGGTTTCGTCCGTTCAAAGACAGCTACGCTAGAAGAAGTTGCAACAGGGATTTGGGATGTGGGGATGGAGCAGCAGGGCAGAAAAGGGACCTGTGGCTGGCAGCTCCTAGCCCAGAAAACCTGGTCTCCCTTGGCAGTTAGGAGTCAGGACGCCCTGAGGCCCTGGCCAGCCGGCGACGCTGTCAGAGGCGTTTCAACCTACAGCAAGTCCAACTTGAAGAAGAGCTGGGTAAAATGAGGCTGAGACCGGCTGGGCTGCATTCTCAGACAGTTAAAGCATTCTCTGTTTTTCTTATTCTCATTATTTTTGAGACGGAGTCTCGGTCTGTTGCCCAGTCTAGAATGCAGTGGCACCATCTCGGCTCACTGCAACCTCTGCCTCCCGGGTTCAACCGATTCTCCTGCCTCAGCCTCCCAAGTAGCTGGGACTACAGGTGCACACCACCACGCCCAGCTAATTTTTGTATTTTTAGTAGAGACGGGATTTCACCATATTGGCCAGACTGGTCTCGAACTCCTGACCTCCTGATCCACCTGCCTCGGCCTCCCAAAGTCCTGGGATTACAAGCGTGAGCCACCGTCCCTGGCCTTTTATTATTATTATTATTATTATTTATTTTGGGGATGCAGTGTTGCTCTGTCGCCCAGGCTGGAGTGCAATGGCACGATCTCGGCTCACTGCAACTTCCGCCTCCCGGGTTCAAGCGATTCTCCTGCCTCAGCCTCCTGAGTAGCTGGGATGACAGGTGCACGTCACCACGCCCGGCTAATTTTTGTGTTTTTAGTAGAGTCAGGATTTCTCCATGTTGGCCAGGCTGGTCTCAAACTCCCGAACTTAGGTGATCCGCCCGTCCTCGGCCTCCCAAAGTGCTGGGATGACAGGCGTGAGCCCCCACGCCCGGCCCACAGTTCAGGCATTCGAAGTCACAGAAGGAGACAGGAGGTCAGCACAAAATACAGGTCATTAAAAATCTTGCTGATAAAACAGGCTGCAATAAAGAAGCGCGCTAAAACCCACTCAAATCAAGATGGCAAGGAGACTGACCTCTGGTCATCCTCAGTGCTACAATCCCAGCAGTCTACAAATGCCACGGCAATGTCAGGAACCTATGACGGTGGCTCACACCTGTCATCCCAGCCCGTTGGGAGTCTGAGGTGGGTGGATCATTTGAGGTCAGGAGTTCGAGACCAGCCTGGCCAACATGGGGAAACCCCTGTCTCCACTAAAAATAGAAAAAAAAAAATTAGGTGGGCGTGGTGGGTGGCACCTGTAATCCCAGCTACTCGGGAGGCTGAGGCAGGAAAATTTCATGAAACCGGGAGGTGGAGGTTGCCAGGAGTCAAGATTGCACCACTGCACTCCAGCCTGAGCAACAGAGTGAGACTCTGTCTCAAAAAATAAAAATGGATAGGTCGGGTGCGGTGGCTCACACGTGTATTCCCAGCACTTTAGGACGCCAAGGCAGGTGGATCACCTGAGGTCAAGAGTTCGAGACCAGCCTGGCCAACATGGTGAAACCCCGTCTCTACTGAAAATACAAAAATTAGCCAGGTGTGGTGGCAGGTGCCTGTCATCCCAGCTTCTCGGGAGGCTGAGGCAGGAGAATCACTTGAACCCGGGAGGCAGAGGTTGCAGCAAGCCAAGATCGTGCCACTGCACTCCAGCCTGGGCAACAAGAGTGAAACTCCATCTCAAAATAAATAAAAATAAATAAATAAATAAATAGAAATAAATAAAAACCGCAACGGTAACTTTTTTGCACTCCAGCCTGGGAGACAGGGCGAGACTCCATCTCAAAAAATTAAATAAAGAAATAAATAATAAATAAAACAAAAACAGTAACTTCTTTGCATGTCAGCCTGGGAGACAGAGCGAGACTCCGTGTCAAAAAATATAAATAAATAAATAAAAACAAAAATGGTAAACTTTTTGCATCCCAGCCTGGGAGACAAAGCAAGACTCCGTGTCAAAAACAAATAAATGAATAGATAAATAAATAAATAATAAATAGGCTGGGCAAAGTGTAATTGCCTGAACCCAGGAGGCGGAGGTTGCGGTGAGCCGAGATCGCGCCACTGCACTCCAGCCTGGGCAACAAGAGCGAAACTCCGTCTCAAAATAAATAAACAAATACATACATAAAAATAAAAACAAAAGTGGTACCTTTTTTGTACTCCAGCCTGGGAGACAGAGGGAGACTCTGTCTCAACAAATGTAAATAAATAAAGGCCAGGCGGGGTGGCCGACACTTGTCATCCCACTACGTTGGGAGGTGGAGGCAGGCGGATCACCTGAGGTTGGGAGTTCGAGACCAGCCTGACCAACATGGAGAAACCCCGTCTCTACTAAAAATACAAAAAATTAGCCGGGCGTGGTGGCACATGCCTGTAATCCGAGCTACTCGGGAGGCTGAGGCAGGAGAATCGCTTGAACCCGGGAGGCGGAGGTTGCGGTGAGCCAAGATCGCACCACTGCACTCCAGCCTGGGCGACAAGAGTGAAACTCCGTCTCAAATAAATAAATAAATAAATACAAAAATGGTGACTTTTTTGCACTGCAGCCTGGGAGACAGAGCGAGACTTTATCTCAAAAATAAATAAATTAATTAATTAAAGAAAAAAAAATCCATTGCCACCAGCGTCTTCTTCCCCTGGTCCAGACACCAGCTGCCACCTCGGAACGGGGGAGATGGGGCCCCCACGCTCTCTCTCCCCGGGAAGGATCACAGCTCCACTCCGTCCTCAGGAAGTTGAGAAATTGCAACTTGGATGATTTGGAAACAGGCCTGATAGTCTGTGCTTTCACTTCTGGGAAAAGAGACGTTACAAGGCGATGGGCTCCACCCTCCCCAGAAAGCTTGCAGGTTTCCGGCTTCTAGGGAGCTGTCCGACCACAGCTCCTTCTGTCGCTAGATAAGGGGTTGGAGTCACACCCTCCTTCCTTCTGTGGCTGGAGGGATGGTCTGTGGACAGAGGAATGTGGGGCCACAGGGAAAGTGAGCCAGTATCAGCAGAAAAAGCAAACTGAAGCCGGGCACGGTGGCTCACGCCTGTCATCTCAGCACTTTGGGAGGCCGAGGCGAGCAGATCACGAAGTCAGGAGTTCGAGACCAGCCTGGCCAACACAGTGAAACCCCGTCTCTACTAAAAACACACAAAAAAATTAGCCAGGTGTGTTGGTGCACACCTGTAATCCCAGCTACTTAGGAGGCTGAGGCAGGAGAATCGCTTGAACCCAGGAGGCGGAGGTTGCAGTGAGCCGAGATTGTGCCACTGCACTCCAACTTGGATGACAGAGCAAGACTCCATCTCAAGAAAAAAAAAAAAAAAAGAAAATGCGGGGCCGGGCGCGGTGGCTCAAGCCTGTAATCCCAGCACTTTGGGAGGCCGAGACGGGTGGATCACGAGGTCAGGAGATCGAGACCATCCTGGCTAACACAGTGAAACCCCCTCTCTACTAAAAATACAAAAAACTAGCCGGGCGAGGTGGCGGGCGCCTGTAGTCCCAGCTACTCGGGAGGCTGAGGCAGGAGAATGGCGTAAACCCGGGAGGCGGAGCTTGCAGTGAGCTGAGATCCGGCCACTGCACTCCAGTCCGGGCGACAGAGCTAGACTCCGCCTCAAAAAAAAAAAAAGAAAATGCAAACTGATCTTGTCCCCGACATGCAGGATGGGGCATTTGCAGCCTCGGCACTGCTGACATTTGGATAGCAGGATTCTCTGTGGTGGGGCCGTCCTGGGCACTGGAGGCTGTTGAGTAGCCTTCCTGGGATCCACACACCTGGGGCCAGGAGCAAACATCCCAGGACCGACACCAAGGATGTCCACACATTGTCATTCTCTTGTGATTGTCTCTAGACATTGCCAAGTGTCCCCTGGGAGCAGAATACTCCCTGGCCTGTGAATCACCATTATAGATAGATGATAGATAGATGATAGATAGATAGATACATAGATAGATACATAGATAGATACATAGATAGATACATAGATAGATACATAGATAGATAGATACATAGATAGATAGATACATAGATACATACATGATAGAGATAGATAGATAGATAGATAGATAGATAGATAGATAGATAGATAGATAGATAGATAGATGGATTAGATAGAAAGAGAGATCGACAGATAGACAGATAATAGATGGAAGATGGACCGATATAATAAGTGATCATTATAGACATGATAGATGGTAGGTAATACGTAGACAGATGATAGATCAATAGATAGACATATAGATAGATAGACAAAATAAAACTTAGATGATAGATATAATAAATGATTATGATAGATAGGTGATCTATCTATATACATATCTATCTATATATATATAGAGAGAGTAGATACAAAGATTGAGATATATAGACAGATAATAGATGGAATAGAAGATTAATTGATATAAGTGATCATTATAGACTTGATGGATGGTAGGTGACAGGTAGACAGATGATAGAGCGATAGATAGACATATAGATAGATAAAACAACATTTAGATGACAAATATAATAAATGATTATGATAGGTAATCTATCTATATAGATATCTATCTATATATAGAGAGAGTAAATACAAAGATAGAGCGACATAGACAGATAATAGATGGAATAGAAGAATAATTGATATAATAAGTGACCATTATAGATATGATAGATGGTAGGTGATAGGTAGACAGATGATGATAGATAGATAGATAGATAGATACCAAGTGTAGTGGCTCACACCTGTAATCCCAGCACTTTGGGAGGTTGAGGCGGGTGGATCACGAGGTCAGAAGTTCAAGACCATCCTGACCAACATGGTGAGACCCCATCTCTACTAAAAATACAAAAATTGGTTCAATCGATTCTCCTGCCTCAGCCTCCTGAGGAGCTGGGATTATAGCTGCCTGCCACCACGCCGGCTCATTTTTTGTATTTTTATTAGAGATGGGGTTTCACCATGATGGCCAGGCTGCTCTCAAACTCCTGACCTCAGGTGATCTACCTGCCTCGGCCTCTCAAAGTGCTGGGATGACAAGCATGAGCCACTCCACGTGGCCAATGTGTGGGTTTATTAAATGCCCCTCTTTGGCCTCCCAAAGTGGTGGGATTATAGCTGTGAGCCACCACGCCCAAACCACCATCTAAATTCTGTCTCTGAACTTTACTTCATACCACTCCCTCTCCTGGCACCCATCCCTGCCCCTGAGAAAAGTGAGGCTAAGGAGACCAGGAACCACAATTGTTTTCAGCTAAGAGGAAACTTCAGGTCAGAAAGTCCCTGCCCAGCCCAAACCCCTCTTTCTAAAGAGAGAACTGGGGCTTCCCAGCAAGGAACAAGAAGATGGTGCAGACAAGGTTACGTCTGTTCAAGCAGTGACATTCTCTGGGTCGTGTTTTCATCAAGCAAAAGATGTCACCGTCCCCATGTTCACAGGCCAGGAGAGACACCTACAGGAAGCCGCTTACAGGTGCTGAGATGAATCTCAGAGCTCGGTCTTTTGAACACATCCCTCAGGGCCACGTTCTGGGCTTAGCACTGGAGGTTAAGGATTCACGGGACCATTGTTTCTGGAAGGGCAGGGAAGTATAAATAAACAAATGCTCAATGTCATCTGAAGGTGACATAGGAGGGAAACGGAGAACTGAGAACTGGAGGTGGAGGGTTTCCCGTCATGGCTCAAGGCAAAGGGATAGAAGGAATTACATGCTGAGAAAGGAAGGAAGACAAATGCCAGGGTCTTTTTTTTTTTTTTTTTTTTTTTGAGACAGAGTCTCGCTCTGTCGCCCAGGCTGGAGTGCAGTGGTGCGATCTCGGTTCCCTGCAACCTCTGCCTCCCGGGTTCAGGCCATTCTCCTGCCTCAGGCTCCTGAGTAGCTGGGACTACAGGTGCCCGCCACCATCCCCGGCTAATTTTTTGTATTTTTAGTAGAGACGGGATTTCACCGTGTTAGCCAGGATGGTCTCGATCTCCTGACCTGGTGATCCGCCCACCTCGGCCTCCCAAAGTGCTGGCATTACAGGCGTGAGCCACCGCGCCCGGCCTAATTTTTGTATTTTTAGTACAGATGCGGTTTCCCCATGTTGGCAAGGCTGGTCTTGAACCCCTGACCTCGTGATCTGCCCACCTCAGCTTCCCAAAGTGCTGGGATTACAGGCGTGAGCCACTGCACCAGGCCTGATTTAACCATTTTCACAACAGACACGGACACTTTTGGAAAGGTTTTGCCTTTGTAAACCAAAAAGTATTGTAACTGTCTTTGCAAAAATTCTTAACTGAGAGTCAGGCACGGTGGCTCACACCTAGAATCACAGCCCTTTGGGAGGCTGAGGCAGGCCTGAGGTCAGGAGTTCGAGACCAGCCTGCCCAACATGGCAAAACCCCGTCTCTACTAAGAAGACAAAAATTAGCTGGGCGTGGTGGCGCATGCCTGTAATCCCAGCTACTCAGGAGGCTGAGGCTGGGCACAGTGGCTCACGCCTGTCATCCCAGCATGTCGGGAGGCCGAGGAGTGGATCGCCTGAGGTCTGGAGTTCGAGACCAGCCTGACCAACATGGTGAAACCCCATCTCTACTAAAAATACAAAAATTATCCAGACATGGTGGTGGGCATCTGTAATCCCAGCTATTCAGGAGGCTGAGCCAGGAGAATCACTCGAACCCGGGAAGCGAGGTTGCGGTGAGCTGAGATTATACTACTGCACTGCAGCCTGGGCAACAGAGTGAGACTCTGTCTCAAAAATAAATAAATAAAGGCCAGGCGTGGTGGCTCATGACTGTCATCCCAGCACTTTGGGAGACCGAGGCGGGTGGATCACCTGAGGTTGGGAGTTCGAGAGCAGCCTGATGGACATGGTGAAACCCCGTCTCTACTAAAAATACAGAAATTAGCCGGGTGTGGTGGCAGGAGTCTGTAATCCCGTCTATTCAGGAGGCTGGGGCAGGAGAATCGCTTGAAGCCAGGAGGTGGAGGTTGCAGTGAGCTGAGATTACATTACTACGATACTCCAGCCTGGGCAACAGAGCAAGACTCCGTCTCAAAACTGATTAATAATCGATTAATAATTAATTAATATAATTAATGATGATCAATAATCAATTAATGATTGGTGATAATTAATTGATTGATATGATAATTAATAATTAAAATCAATTAATAATTGATGGTAATGATTAATGATAATTGATAATTAATTAATATATTTGGCGGGTAGGTGCTTGGGAAGTGGGGAGTGCTGGTCAGTCAGGTCTGAGAGGGAATCATAGTGGGTTATGATGGTATAGGGTTGGAGACCCAGGTTTTATCAAGCAGATGAGGCCTCCAGTTAGCATGCTTGAGAGGGAATAGATTGTAAATGTGTCTCCTTGGAGTGCAGTGGCGCGATCTCGGCTCACCGCTACCTCCGCCTCCCAGGTTCAAGCGATTCTCCTGCCTCAGTCTCCTGAGTAGCTGGGATGACAGGCGTGTGCCACCACACCCAGCCGATTGTAAATATTTCTTATTCAGACTTCAGACTTATTCTTATTCAGATGTGTATTGGGCCAGGCACAGTGGCTCATGCCTGTCATTCCAGCACTTTGGGAGGCCGAGGAGAGTGGATCACCTGAGGTCCGGAGTTCCAGACCGGCCTGGCCAACACGGTGAAACCCCGTCTCTACCAAAAATACAAAAATTAGCCGGGCGTGGTGGCACATGCCTGTAATTCTAACTACTCGGGAGGCTGAGGCAGGAGAATCGCTTGAACCCGGGAGGCAGAGGTTGCAGTGAGCTGACATCACGCCACTGCACTCCAGCCTGGGCCACAGAGCGACACTCCACCTCAAAAATAAAATAAAATAAAATAATAAAATAAAATAAAATAAATAAAATTGAAATGAAATGAAATCAAATCAAATGAAATGAAATGACTGGACGCAGTGGCTCAAGCCTGTAATCCCAGCACTCTGGGAGGCCGAGGCGGGCGGATCACGAGGTCAGGAGATCGAGACCATCCTGGCTAACACGGTGAAATCCCGTGTCTACTAAAAATACAAAAAACTAGCCGGGCGAGGTGGCGGGCACCCGTAGTCCCAACTACTCTGGAGTCTGAGGCAGGAGAATGGCGTGAACCCGGGAGGCGGAGCTTGCAGTGAGCTGAGATCGCGCCACTGCACTCCAGCCTGGGCAACAGAGCAAGACTCTGTCTAAATAAATAAATAAATAAATAAATAAATAAATAAAAATAGGACTCTAATTTTCCTTCCACTTTTCTCTGTAAAAACTGGCCGTAAGGAAATTCGCTCACCTCCCTTGTTTGACTGAAGATCCTAAGATTTCTATTCCAGAGAGGAACAGGAATTCCATTCCTTTCTTCTGCCTCACACCCAGAAGAAAGGAGTTCTGCTCAGAGACACCAAGAAGAATCTAGAAAGACAGGCCTGGCTGGGTTTCCTCATTCATCCATTAGCCTTAGATCGGACCCTTTTCCGCCAGTTCTGTTTCTACACAGCCGTCCAGACTGTACTAAACCTAAGTTTAAAAATGAACAATTTCACGCCTGACACAGTGACTCACGCCTGTCATTTTAGCACTTTGGGAGGCCGAGGCAGACAGATCACTTGGGCCCAGGAGTTCGAGACCAGTCTGGGCAACATAGCGAGAGCTTGTGTGTACAAATACGTATTTTTAAAAACCGCCTGGGCCGGTGGCTCACGCCTGACATCCCAACACTTTGGGAGGCCGAGGCAGGTGGATCACCTGAGGTCAGGAGTTCAAGACCAGCCTGGCCAACATGGTGAAACCCCGTTTCTAATAAAAATACAAAAATTAGCTGGCAGTAGTGGCAGACGCCTGTAATCTCAGCTACTCAGGAGGCTGAGGCAGGAGAATCACTTGAACCCGGGAGGCGGAGGTTGCAGTGAGCCAAGATCGTGCCACTGCACTCCAGCCTGGGCGACAGTGAGAGCCTGTCTCAAAAAAAAAAAAAAAAAAGAGAAAAGAAGAGGAAAAACAGAGGTTTACAGCACCTTCACAGGCTCCTGTTATCACTAATGTAAACCACAAATAAAAATCTAATGCCTGCTCAAAGGATATTCCACACTTATCCTGAAATAGTCTAGTTCAGGCCGTCAGAGACAGCGGGCCCGTACATGCCTCATTACAGCCTCCTGCCTTTAGAATTCAGGCACAGCTGACCAGCATTCACAGGAAAACCAAGATCGTAAGATTGACAAAACAGACGGGCACAGTGGCTCATGCCTGTCATCCCAGAACTTCGGGAGGCGGAGGCGGGCGGATCACCTGAAGTCCGGAGTTTGAGACCAGCCTGGCCAACGTGGTGAAACACCATCTCTACTAAAAATACAAAAAAAAAAAAAGAAGGAAAAGAAAATTATTTGAGTGTGATGGTACATGCTTGTAATCCCAGCTACTCGGGAGGCTGAGGCAGGAGAATTGCTCGAACCCAGGAGGTGGAGGTTGCAGTGAGCCAGGATCGCACCATTGCACCCCAGCCTGGGCATTGCAGTGAGACTATCTGAATTAAAAAAAAAAAAAAAAAAAAAAAAAAAAGGCCGGGCGCGGTGGCTCACACCTGTAATCCCAGCACTTTGGGAGGCCGAGACGGGCGGATCACGAGGTCAGGAGATCGAGACCATCCTGGCGAACACGGTGAAACCCCGTCTCTACTAAAAATACAAAAAACTAGCCGGGCGAGGTGGCGGGCGCCTGTAGTCCCAGCTACTCCGGAGGCTGAGGCAGGAGAATGGTGTAAACCCGGGAGGCGGAGCTTGCAGTGAGCTGAGATCCAGCCACTGCACTCCAGCCTGGGTGACAGAGCAAGACTCCGTCTCTAAAATATAAAATAAAATAAAATAAAATAATAAAAATAAAATAAAATAAAATAAAAAACTGCTGAAGGGGTATCATGTTGTCGATGAAAAGAGTCAAGCTCTGTGAAATATTTGAAGACCTTTATTCTGAGCCAAATATGAGTGACCATGGCCCGTGACACAGCCCTCAGGAGATCCTGAGATCGTGTGTTCAAGGTAGTCGGAGCACAAACTAGTTTTATACATTTTAGGGAGGCATGAGACATCAATCAAATACATTTAAGAAATGCATTGGTTTGGGGCCGGGCACGGTGGCTCATGCCTGTAATGTCAGCACTTTGGAAGGCCGAGGCAGGTGGATCACAAGGTCAGGAGTTCGAGACCAGCTTGACCAACAAGTGAAACCCCCGTCTCTACTAAAATACAAAAAATTAGCCGGGTGCAGCAGCACGCGCCCGTAGTCCCAGCTACTGAGGAGGCTGAGACAGGAGAATCGCTTGAACCCAGGAGGCGGAGGTTGCAGTGAGCCGAGATTGCACCACTGTACTCCAGCCTGGGCAACAGAGCAAGACTCCATCTCAAAAAAAAAAAAAAAAAAAAAAAAAAAAAAAAAGCATTGGTTTGGGCTGGGCACGGTAGCTCACGCCTGTAACCCCAGCACTTTGGGAGGCCAAGGCAGGCAGATCGCCTGAGGTCAGGAGTTCAAGACCAGCCTGAACAACATGGCGAAACACCGTCTCTACTAAAAACACAAAAACTAGCCGGGCGTGATGGCGCACGTCTATAATCCCAGCTACTCAGGAGGCTGAGGCGGGAGAATTTCTTGAACTCAGGAGGCCGAAGTTGCAGTGAGCCGAGATCGCGCCATTGCACTCCGGCTCTGGCGAAAGGGCAAGACTGTGTCTCAAAAAAAAAAAAAAAAGAGTGGGGGTCGGGCACGGTGGCTCACGCCTATCATCCCAGCACTTTGGGAGGCCGAGGCGAACGGATCACCTGAAGTCAGGAGTTCGAGACCAGCGTGACCGACATGGAGAAACCCCTTCTCTACTAAAAATACAAAATTTGTTAGGCGTGGTGGCGGACACCTGAAATCCCAGCCACTCGGGAGGCTGAGGCAGGGGAATGGCTTGAACCCAGGAGGTGGAGGTTGCAGTGAGCTGAGATTGCGCCACTGCACTCCAGCCTCGGCGACAAGAGCGAAACTCCATCTCAAAAAAAGAAAGAAAGAAAGAAAAAAAAAAAAAACATCCGATAAGAATTTAAGATTTGTAGGCATGACTTCCCAGACCTCTTAGATAAGAATTTTGGGGAAGATAAAGAAAAAAAAAATCAGAGCTTCACACTCAATGTTAACTCCAAAATGCCCTTGGCAGAGGGGAGGGGTGCACTCCGATGGTTATGGGGGCTTAGAATTTTATTTTTGTTTAACGATAGTTGGCCGGGCACGGTGGCTCATGTCTGTCATCACAGCACTTTGGGAGGCCGAGGCAGGTGGATCACCTGAGGTCGGGAGTTCGAGACCAGCCTGGCCAACATGGAGAAACCCCGTCTCTACAAAAAATACAGAGATTCGCCGGGCGTGGTGGTGCCCGTCTGTACTCCCAGCTACTCAGCTACTGAGACAAGAGAAACGCTCGAACCCGGGAGGCGGAGGTTGCAGTGAGCGAGATGGCACCACTGCACTCCAGCCTGGGCGACAGAGCGAGACTCCGTCTCAAAACACAAAAAACTAAAGTAGCTAGTAAGTAGCCCCTGAAAAGGACCCCAGTTTGGGACTTTTTGGTCCAATCATGGGAGAAAAATAAGACCTGGGGAATTCTTTCTGTGGACAGAAGAAGTTGCAGAGTGGGAAACCCAGTCTCAGTTTCTTGGAAAGCCGGGTTCGCATCTGTTCTCAGAAGCTTCCTCTCAGCCACTAACCTTGAGGAGAAGCTGCCAGACAAGGGAGGTTTGAAATCCTGCCACTCACAGCTTCTGGGTAATCCTCGGTTCTAGAGAGCTAGAAACCAACCGCTCTGGGTCATGGGATTTTGGTTGTGGAAGCTCTGTGGGCTCCAGAGGAATGTGGCGCGATCTCGGCTCACTGCAAGCTCTGCCTCCCGGATTCACGCCATTCTCCCGCCTCAGCCTCCTGAGTAGCTGGGACTCCAGGCGCTGCCACCACGCCTGGCTAATTTTTTGTATTTTTAGTAGAGATGGGGTTTCACCATGTTCGCCAGGATGGTCTCGGTCTCCTGACCTCGTGATCTGCCCGTCTCGGCCTCCCAAAGTGCTGGGATGACAGGTGTGAGCCACCGCGCCCGGCCTCGTTTTTTGTTTTAAGACGAAGTTTCACTCTTGCTGCCCAGACTGGAGTGCAGTGGTGTGATCTTGGCTCACTGCAACCTCCGCCTCCCGGGTTCAAGTGATTCTCCTGCCCCAGCCTCCTGAGCAGCTGGGATGACAGGCATGTGCCGCCACACCCAGCTAATTTTTGTATTTTTAGTAGAGATGGGGTTTCTCTATGTGGGTCAGGCTGGTCTTGAACTCCTGACCTCAGGTGATCCACCCGCCTCGGCCTCCCAAAGTGCTGGGATTACAGGCGTGAGCCACCGCGCCCGGCCTTTTTTTTTTTTTTGGTATTTTTAGTAGAGATGGAGTTTCACCATGTTGGCCGGGCTGGTCTTGAACTCCTGACCTCGTGATCCACCCGCCTCAGTCTCCCGGGTTCAAGCGATTCTCCTGCCTCAGTCTCCCAAATAGCTGGGATGACAGGCAGCTGCCACCACGCCAGGCTAAGTTTTGTATTTTTAGTAGAGACGGGGTTTCACCATGTTGGCCAGGCTGCTGTCTAACTCCTCTGACCTCAGGGGCTCCACCGGCCTCAGCCTCCCAAAGTGCTGGGATGACAGGCATGAGCCACCGCGGCCGGCCCAGAGCTTTTCTGTCTTATCTCTGCATTCCCCAACTCCATCTTCCCCCCAACCCACCTCCTCCTTCACCTGCTTCTAGCCCCTTCCAAGAAAGCAGATGTCAATAAGGAAAGCTACAGGGAAAAGTCCAGCTGGGAATTGCTAAGGGCCTCTCCCTCCCATTCTATTCAAAGTTGCCTCTCTGCTCACTGAGATAGATGCATATCTAACTGCCACCTTTGGAGAGACTGACCAGGAACTGAGGCCAACCAGAAACTCAAAGGAATGCAGCCATCTGGGAGACAGACATGGGTGGATCACCTCAGGTCAAGAGTTCGAGACCAGCCTGGCCAACATGGTGAAAGCCCGTCTCTACTAAAAATACAAAAATTAGCCGGGCATGGTGGCGCGTGCCTGTCATCCCAGCACTTTGGGAGGCCCAGGCGGGTGGATCACCTGAGGTCAGGAGTTCGAGACCAGCCTGGCCAACATGGTGAAACCCCCGTCTCTACTAAAAATATAAAGAAAAAAAAATTAGCCAGGTGTGGTGGCAGGTGCCTGTCATCCCAGCTATTCGGGAGGCCGAGGTAGGAAAATGGCTTGAACCCTTGGGACGGAGGTTGCGGTGAGCCGAGATCACACCCTTGCACTCCAGCCTGGGTGACAGAGCAAGACTCTGTTTCAAAGAAAAAAAATAAAAGCAACCGTCTGTCTCTTACCTACCTATGACCTGGAAATGCCCAGCTTGAATCTTCCTGGCTTTGTTTCCAGTGGTCCTGCGTTTCCAGACCCAACCAATGTGCCTCTTGCACAAACTTTTATTTGTTTATTTATTTATTATTTATTTTTTCAGACAGAGTCTCCCTCCATCGCTCAGGCTGGAGTGCGATGGTCCGATCTCGGCTCACTTCAGTCTCCGGCTCCCTGGTTCAAGCGATTCTCTTGCCTCAGCCTCCTGAGTAGCTGGGATGACAGGCACCCGCCACCACGCCCGGCTAATTTTTGTGTTTTTAGTAGAGATGGGGTTTCACCATGTTGGCCAGTCCGGTCTCGAACTCCTGACCTCAGGTGATCCGCCCTCCTTGGCCTCCCAAAGTGCTGGGGTTACAGGCATGAGACACCGCCCCTGGCCCATCTTGCATATGTTGATTGATTTCTTATGTCTCCCTAGAATGTATAAAACCCAACTTTGAGGCCTGGCGTGCTGGCTCACACCCATAATCCCAGCACTTTGGGAGGCTGAGGCGGGCAGATAGCCTGAGGTCAGGAGTTGGAGACCAGCCTGGCCAACGTAGTGAAACTCCATCTCTACTAAAAATACAAAATTAGCCAGGCCTGGTGGTGGCGTGTGCCTGTCATCGCAGCTACTCAGGAGGCTGAGGCAGGAGAATAGCATGAACCCGGGAGGCGGAGGTTGCAGTGAGCCGAGATCGCACCACTGCACTCCAGCCTGGATGACAGAGCAAGACTCCGTCTGAGAAAGAACAAAAGAAAAATTCTTAGGGTGCTTTGTGAGGGTCTGATGAACAGAATTCAATGGATCTGGCTCTAAGCTGGGAGTGAGCCATGAGTTACGAGCCATTATAGATGCGTCTTGGTGTACATCTGGTGAGCTATCTGGTTGAACTCCTGGGAATTTAAAGTTCTCTACGTCGATGGTGAAACTCAGAAACAAGGTCTGAGCCATTGACAAGAAGAGCTATAATGGTGCCAGTTCCAGCAGCCTTAGTGAACCATCTGGTTGAACTCTTGGGAAGATACACTTCTCTACATCAATGTCCAAAAAAAGATATGAGCCATTGACAAGAAGATCCACCACGGTGCCCAGTTCCAGCAGCCTGGGTGAAACATCTTATTGAGCTGTTGGGAAGATAAACTTCTCTACATCAATGTCAACAGGAAGATACGAGCCATTGACAGTAAGATCCACCATGGTGCCAGTTCCCGCAGCCTGGGTGAAACATCTTGTTAAGTTTTGGGGAAGATAAACTTCTCTACGTCAATGTCAACCAGAAGATATGAGCCTTTGACAAAAAGATCCACCATGGTACCAGTTCCAACAGCCTGGGTGAGCCATCTTGTGAAGTTTTGGGGAAGATAAACTTCTCTACATCAATGTCAAAAGGAAGATAATAGCCATTGACAGGAAGATCCACCATGGTGCCAGTTCCAGCAGCCTGGGTGAAACATCTTAAGTTTTGGGGAAGATAAACTTGTCTACATCAATGCCAACAAGAATGCATGAGCCATTGACAAGAAGATCCACCATGGTGCCCAGTTCCAGCAGCCTGGGTGAAACATCTTAAGTTTTGGGGAAGATAAACTTCTCTACATCAATGTCAAAGGGAAGATATGAGCCTTTGACAAGGAGATCCATCATGGTGCCAGTTCCAGCAGCCTGGGTGAACCATCTTGCTGAGCTTTTGGGAAGATAAACCTCTCTACATCAATGTCAACAGGAAGATATGAGCCTTTGACAGTAAGATCCACCATGGTACCAGTTCCAGCAGCCTGGGTGAGCCATCTTGTGAAGTTTTTGGGAAGATAAACTTCTCTACATCAATGTCAAAAGGAAGATAATAGCCATTGACAAGAAGATCCACCATGGTGCCAGTTCCAGCAGCCTGGGTGAAACATCTTAAGTTTTTGGGAAGATAAACTTGTCTACATCAATGCCAACAAGAATGTATGAGCCATTGACAAGAAGATCCACCATGGGGCCAGTTCCAGCAGCCTGGGTGAGCCATATGGTTGAATTCTTGGGAAAACAAACTTCTCTATATCAATGTCAACCAGAAGATATGAGTCTTTGACAAAAAGATCCACCAGGGTGCCAGTTCCAACAGCCTGTGTGAGCCATCTGGTTGAATTCTTGGGAAGATAAACCTCTCTACATCCATGTCAGCAACAAGGTACAAGTCATTGACAAGAAGACCCACCATGGCGCCCAGTTCCTGCAGCCTTGGTGAACCATCTTGTTGAGCTTTTGAGAGCATAAACTTCTCTACGTCAATGTCAACAGGAAGATATGAGCCTTTGACAAGGAGATCCATCATGGTGCCAGTTCCAGCAGCCTTGGTGAGTCATCAGATTGAGCTCTTGGGAAGATAACCTTCTCTTCATCGATTCTGGAGAGATGCAGTGTGGTATGATTTGGATACGGTTTGTTTGGTCCTGTCAAGTTTCATGTTGAAATTTGACCCCCAGTGTGGTAGATGGGGCCTGGTGGGAGGTGTTTAAACCATGTGGGCAAATCCGTTATGAATGTCTTGGTCCCGCCCCCCTAGTAATGAGTGAGTTCTGATTCTCAGTTTCCAGGAGAACTGGTTGTTGAAAAGAGCCTGGCACCTCCACCCCTCTCTCTTGCTTCCTTTCTGCCCATGTGGTCTCCACACACAATGTCTTCCCTTCACCTTCTGTCATGACTGGGAGCAGCCTGACGCCCTCACCACAAGCAGATCCAAACACCATGCTTCCTGGACTACCTGGAGAACCACCATGAACCAAATAAATGATCTCTCTCTCTCTCTCTCTCTTTTTTTTTTTTTGAGACAGAGTCTCGCTCTGTCACCAGGCTGGAGTGCAGTGGCGCAATCTCAGTTCACTGCAACCTCCGCCTCCCTGGTTCAAGTGATTCTCCTGTCTCAGCTTCCCAAGTAACTGGGATTACAGGTGCATGCCACCACGCCCAGCTAATTTTTGTATTTTTAGTAGAGATGGGGTTTCACCATGTTGGCCAGGCTGGTGTCAATCTCTTGACCTCATGATCCACCTGCCTCGCCTTCCCAATGTTCAGGATTACAGGTCTGAGCCACCACACCCGGTCAATGATCTCTTCTTTATCAATTACCCAACCTCAGGTATTCCTTTACAGCAGCATGAATGCACTAAGACACAGCTCCTGCGGGAACAGGGAGGCTAAGACGGTAGAGATGCAGCCTGTGCAACCGTCTTTCACCTTGGCTGATGTTGCTATTCCAGGTGTCATTTTCCACTGCATTTGCATGAAGCCCTATGCTTTGTTTAGGTGCCAACTGTTTGTATCGTAACACGTCTCTAGTCTGCTTGGTTCTTTTTTTCTTTTTGAGACGGAGTTTTGCTCTTGTTGGCCAGGCTGGAGTGCAATGGCACCATATCCGCTGACTGCAACCTCCACCTCCCGGGTTCAAGGGATTCTCCTGCCTCAGCCTCCTGAGTAGCTGGGACTACAGGCACCTGCCACCACACCCGACTAATTTTTGTTTTTTTTTTTTTGTTTTTTTTTTTAGTGAGCCACTGCCCCTGGCTTGCTTGGTTTTTCTTTTTTTTTTTTTTTTTTGGAGACGGAGTCTGGCTCTGTCGCCCAGGCTGGAGTGCAGTGGCCGGATCTCAGCTCACTGCAAGCTCTGCCTCCCGGGTTTACACCATTCTCCTGCCTCAGCCTCCTGAGTAGCTGGGACTACAGGCGCCCGCCACCTCGCCCGGCTAGTTTTTTGTATTTTTTAGTGGAGACGGGGTTTTACCGTGTTAGCCAGGATGGTCTCAATCTCCTGACCTCGTGATCCGCCCATCTCGGCCTCCCAAAGTGCTGGGATGACAGGCTTGAGCCACCGCGCCCGGCCCGCTTGGTTTTTCTTATGACTTTGTAGACAGCACAGAAGGCATCTGAGTTTGTGTGTGTGCATGTGTGTGTGCAGGTGTGTGTGTGCCAATATGCTTGTTTGTGCAGAGGCGTGTGCAGATGTGTGTGTAGTTGTGTGTACGCACATGTGCACTGTGTGCAGGTGTGTAGGGATGTGTGTACACAGGTCTGTGTGTGCAGACATGCATGTGTATGCAGGTGTGTGCGTGGACACATGTGCATGCAGGTGTGTGTTTGCAGATGTGTGTGCAGATGTACGTGTGTAGTTGTGTGTATGCACATGTGCACTGTGTGCAGGCATTTGTGTACAGATGTATGTGCAGGTGTGTGTGTGCAGACGTGCTTGTGCACAAATGTGTGTGTTGTGTGTACGTCCATGTGCACTGTGTGCAGGTGTGTGGGGATGTGTGTGTGCAGGTCTCTATGCAGATGTGCTTGTGTGCAGATGTGCATGTGTAGACAAGTGTGTGTGCAGGTGTGTGCCATTGTGCCTGTTTGTGCAGACATGTGTGCAGGTGTGTGTGTGTACAGATGTGTGTGTGTAGCTGTGTGTACGCACATGGGCACTGTGGGCAGGTGTGTGGGGATGTGTTTGTGCAGGTCTGTGTGCAGATGTGTGTGCAGACATGCATGTGTGCGCAGGTGTGTGTGCAGGTGTGTGTGTAACTGTGTGTACGCACATGTGCACTGCATGCAGGTGTGTGGGGATGTGTGTGCATGCACGTCTGTGTGTGCAGATGTGTGTGCAGACATGCATGTGTGTGCAGGAATATGTGTGTGTGTGCGTGCACGTCTGTGTGTGCAGATGTGTGTACAGGCATGCATGTGTGTGCAGGAGTGTGTGTGTTTGTGCACAGATGTGTATGGGACTCACACTTGAGCTGTTCAACGGGGCCACTCTTTGGAGACGAGGTCAGGAGCCAATGAACTCACGGAGTAATTGCAAGTTTCCCAATCCTATGAAATGAGGAAGCAGAGGAGGGAGGGGCAGGGAGGGCATGAGGAGACAGAAGAGCTCTGAAGGGAGCTACGCAGAAGCGGGAGTGTCCGAGAGAAGAAAAGCAAGTGAAAGGAAAGGAAGTGGATGCCGCGGGGTAAGCCGAGTTCTGTCATTCTGTGGTCTTTGAACATGTCGAGGCACCAGGGTCCATGTTTCTGCTGTGTCTGTCGATCTAAAAGAAAGAGACGGAGGCACAACATAAGATTTCAAAGGTTGACTCGACCCAAACGGGGGACAGGGGCCCGGAAGACCCAGATCCAAGGAAAGTTGGTATCTGAGTTGTATTCTGCCTTTATTATAAGCAGGTTTTTAAAGGCCAAAAAAAAAAAAAGAGGGAGGTGTTGTTGGGGGACAGGGAGGAGGTTTCTGTGAAGCTGTGTGCTGGGAATTCTTGTTGGTTTACAGGAAAAAAAACAATTGATTGGCTATACGCTGCTAAGCTCCAGGCAGTTAGGGTGTAGTGTCTAGTACGGAATTATTACATTCATTCATAGCTATTTGTGGCATCCGGAAGCCGTCTCAAGAGATAAACGCGGCCGGGCACAGTGGCTCACACTTGTCATCCCAGCACTTTGGGAGGCTGAGGTGGGTGGACCACCTGAGGTCGGGAGTTCGAGACCAGCCTGGCCAACATGGAGAAACCCCATCTCTACTAAAAATACAAAATTAGCCGGGCGTGGTGGTGATGGGCACCTGTCATCCCAGCTACTCAGGAGGCTGAGGCAGGAGAATCGTTTGAACCCGGGAGGCAGATCTTGCAGTGAGCTGAGATTGCACCACTGCACTCCAGTCTGGGCAACAAGAGCGAGACTCTGTCTCGGAAAAAAAAAAAAAAAGAGAGAGATGAAAAGAGATTAACACAGAGCTGAAAGCGGGAGGGGAGTGTGATGGTGTTACTGGTTACTAGAACAGGGTCCTGATCCAGACTCCAAGAGACAGTTCTTCGATCTTGCACCAGAAACAATTTGAGGCAAGTTCACATTGCAAAGTGAAAGCAAGCTTATTAACATAAGTAAAGGAGGGCCGGGCGCGGTGGCTCACGTCTGTAATCCCAGCACTTTGGGAGGCTGAGGTGGGCGGATCGCCTGAGCTCGGGAGTTCAAGACCAGCCTGGCCAACATGGCAAAACCACATCTTTATTAAAAATACAAAAAATTTGCTAGGCGTGGCAGTGTGTGCCTGTCATCCCAGCTACTCAGGAGGCTGAGGCAGGAGAATCGCTTGAACCCAGGAGGCGGAGGTTGCAGTGAGCCGAGATCGCGCCACTGCCCTCCAGCCCTGGGCGACAAGAGCAAAACTCCGTCTCAAAAAAAAAAGATAACTAAAGAAAAAAAATCACAGGGAGATATGCTCCACTAGAAGGGTTTCTGATAAAGGATTCATCTTTGTCATGTCTATCTTTTGCAATAATCAATATTATCTTTTGGATATTTTTTGAGACCGTCTGGCTCTGTCACCCAGGCTGGAGGGCAGTGGCGCAATCACGGTTCACTGCTGTCTCGAATTCCTGGGCTCAAGCGATCCTCCCATCTCTGCCTCCCGAATAGCTGGGACAAAGGCGAATGCCACCATTCCTGGCAGGTTTTTGTATTTTTGTAGCAACGCGGGTTTCACTGGATTTCCCAGGCTGGTCTTGAACTCCTAGACTCAATCTGTCTTCCTGCCTCAGCCTCCTAAAGTGGTGGGATGACTGGCGTGGGCCACCGCGCCTGGCCCAATATTTTTATCATTTTTAAAGCGAAACGTGTTCTTACACTAGGAAGGCTTTTGTTCTGAAGATATCAAGACATCAGGAGTTTCCTGTGTGGGTTCAGTCCTGGGTCTATTTAGTAAACAGTGCTCACATGTATTCACACATCTTGTGTCGGGGAATGGCTGACCTCCAGGGAATGCCACCCAGCCTGTCCCAGCCGCCTTTTTCCCAGCCCCCATTCAAGATGAAGTCCTTCTAAGCCGGTACAGTGCGATCCCAGCACTTCGGGAGGCTGAGGCAAGTGGATCACCTGAGGTCAGGAGTTCGAGACCAGCCTGGCCAACATGGTGAAACCCCGTCTCTACTAAAAATATGAAAATTAGCCGGGTGTGGTGGCGGGTGCCTGTCATCTCAGCTACTTGGGAGGCTGAGGCAGGAGAATCGCTTGAACCCGGGAGGCGGAGGTTGCAGTGAGCCGAGATGGCACCACTGCACTCCGGCCTGGGAGACACAGAGAGACTCCATCTCAAAATAAATAAATAAATAAACATTTAAGGGTAGGCATGGCGGCGCACGCCTGTAACCCCAAAATTGTGGAAGGCTGAGGTAAGAGGATTGCTTGAGGCCAGGAATTCCAGACCAGCCTGGGCAACATAGTAAGATCCCACACCCCGCATGCATAAAAAGATTAAATTATTACACGTTTTAAAAAGACAGAAATGAAGCATTTTAGATACTACCGAGATTGGGGTAGTAAGAATCTGGATTTGGACAGCTTGTTGGGTCTTTTATGGGTGTGCTAAATCAGATTTCACGCTTTTTATTGAGACGGAGTCTCGCTCTGTCGCCCAGGCTGGAGTGCAGTGGCGCAATCTCGGCTCACTGCAACCTCTGCCTCCTGGGTTCAAGCGATTCTCCTGCCTCAGCCTCCCGAGTAGCTGGGATGACAGGCGCCTGCCACCACGCCTGGCTGATTTTTGTATTTTTAGTAGAGATGGTGTTTCACCATGTTGGCCAGGCTGGTCTGGAACTCCTGACCTCAGGTGATCCCCCCACCTTGGCCTCCCAAAGGGCTGTGATTACAGGCGTGAGCCACCGTGCCCAGCCGGATTTCACTCTTTAAATTTTTGGTTTAAATTCGAGAAGCTCTTCTCGAGGGCTGAAAGCTCTTGGTCCCGTATAGGTTTGCTGTAAATGACAGACACGAGGCAGATTGATTAAAAAGAGAAAAGACATACAGTTTTGTTTTCTTTCTTTTTTATTTATTTATTTATTTATTTTTTTGAGACGGAGTCTCATTCTGTCACCCAGGCTGGAGTGCAGTGGTGCGATCTCGGCTCACTGCAAGCTCCGCCTCCCGGGTTCAAGTGATTCTTCTGCCTCAGCCTCTCCAGTACCTGGGATTACAGGCCTGCGCTACCATGACTGGCTACTTTCTGTATTTTTAGTAGAGATGGGGTTTCTCCGTGTTGGTCAGGCTGGTCTCGAACTCCTGACCTCAGGTGATCTGCCTGCCTTGGTCTCCCAGTGTGGTGGGATGACAGGCGTGAACCACTGCACCTAGTCAGATTTTCACATTTATATAATGTATATACACAAGATTCTTCAGAATGAGGACTCCACCCCACAATGAGGTTCAGAAGCTTGTACACCACCACGTTGAGGCTACAGAAAGGATAGAGGGTTGGATCCTGGTTAAAAAAAAAAAAAAAAAAAAAAAAAAAAAAAAAAAGGTTGGGGGAAAGAGGAATTTCTACTGAGGACTGAACTCTGATTTTTTTTTGTTTGTTCTTTTTTTTTTCTTTTTTGAGATGGTATCTGTCACTCTGTCACCCAGACTGGAGTGCAGTGGCGCAGTCTCACCTGACCACAGCCTCCGCCTCCCAGGGTCAAGCAATTCTCCTGCCTCAGTCTCCCGAGTAGCTGAGATTACAGACGCATAACCACTACTGCCTGGCTGATTTTTGTATTTTTAGTAGAGATGACATTTCACCATGTTGGCCAGGCTGGTCTTGAACTCCTGACCTCAAGTGATCCACATGCCTCAGCCTCCCAAAGCGCTGGGATTACAGGGGTGAGCCACCACACCGGGCCTCTGACTTTTTTTTTTTTTTTATCTTGCCCAAATTCATATCTAAGGGATCTGGGGAGGCATGCCCTACAGACCATAAATTCTCATCAAATGGGATTTATTTAACCCTGTATATTGTCACTTACTTTCCAACCTGACTCTGACAAACATTTACAAGACAGAGAAAAAACAACATATTTTGCCCCAAAACATGTTTCCTAGCCATATATATATATATATTTTTTTTCTTTTGAGACAGTCTCATTCAGTTTTCAAGGCTGGAGTGCAGTGGGGCAATCTTGGCTCCCTGCAACCTCCATCTTCCAGGTTCAAGAGAT
Source organism: Rhinopithecus roxellana (assembly GCF_007565055.1). Lineage (NCBI taxonomy): Eukaryota > Metazoa > Chordata > Mammalia > Primates > Cercopithecidae > Rhinopithecus > Rhinopithecus roxellana. Next base: position 5,950,211 of record NC_044570.1, read on the forward strand.
TCTTCTGCCTCAGCCTTCCAAACAGCTGGGATAATAGGCATGAGCCATCGTGCCCAGATAATTGTATTATTATTATTGTTGTTGTTGTTGTTGTTATTTAGTAGAGATGGGATTTCACCGTGATGGCCAGGCTGGTCTCCCACTCCTGACCTCAGCTGATCCACCTGCATCGACCTCCCAAAGTGCTGGGATTACAGGCGTGAGCCACCATGCCCAGCCTTCTTTGCCATATTTTGGAATGACCCCACCGAAGCTGTCCTTTGTTAGAGAAAATTTGCATCTGTAAAGAATCTCTGCTGGGGGTGGTGGCTCACGCCTGTAATCCCAGCAGGCGGAGGCTAGCAGGCTATCTGAGGTCAGGAATTTGAGACCAACCTGGCTAACATGGTGAGAACCCGTCTCAAGTAAAAACACAAAAAATACAAAAAACCAGCTGGACCTGGTGGCGCGCGCCTGTCATCCCAGCTACTCAGGAGGCGGAGGCAGGAGAATCGCTTGAACCCAGGAAACAAAGGTTGCAGTGAGCTGAGATCACGCTGTCTTGTCACAGTGAATCTATGTATAAATAATAATAATAATCTGGCCGGGCGCGGTGGCTCAAGCCTGTCATCCCAGCACTTTGGGAGGCCGAGACGGGCGGATCACGAGGTCAGGAGATCGAGACCATCCTGGCTAACACAGTGAAACCCCATCTCTACTAAAAAATACAAAAACTAGCCGGGCGAGGTAGCGGGCGCCTGTAGTCCCAGCTACTCCGGGAGGCTGAGGCAGGAGAATGGCGTAAACCCGGGAGGCGGAGCTTGCAGTGAGCTGAGATCCGGCCACTGCACTCCAGCCTGGGCGACAGAGCCAGACTCCGTCTCAAAAAAAAAAAAAAAAAAAAAAAAAATCTGTATTAACATAGCTGGACACAGCTGGATCTTTTTCTTCCAGACCCTCCCAATCCTTAAGAGATTAACATCTGAATATAAAACATTTGTCTACATATGTAACAAACCTGCACGTTATGCACATGTACCCTAGAACTTAAAGTACAATAATAATTTTTAAAAAAGACAGAAAAAAAAAAAAAAAAAAAAACCATTTGTCAGCCTGGCGCGGTGGCTCACACCTGTAATCCTAGCACTTTGGGAGGCTGAGGCAGGTGGATCACCTGAGGTCAGGAGTTTGAGACCAGCCTGGCCAGCATAGTGAAACCCCGTCTCCATTAAAAATACAAAATTAGCCGGGCATGGTGGCAGGTGCCTGTAATTCCAGCTACTCGGGAGGCTGAGGCAGGAGAATGGCGTGAACCTGGGAGGCAGAGCTTGCAGTGAGCCGAGATCACGCCACTGCACTCCAGCCTGGGTGACAGAGCAAGACTCTGTCTCAAAAAAATAATAAATAAATAAAATTATATATATATATACACACTTGATCTTAGCCATAAGGCCGAGAAGCGATAAAATTATATATATACACACACACACACACACACACACACATATTTTACAGAGTTCGACTCTTTTGGTCTACACTACGGAGAATAATTGAATCGGGACAGAGATTAACCTGTAAATAGTTCTCTTTGGAGAACTTAATATATTCGATTCTTGGAGACATGCTTTTTACTTGTAAAATGCTCTGTTCAGGTGTGGTAAGATCTTGATAGCCTGGGCGCGCCGGCTCACGTCTCTGTTCCCAGCACTTTGGGAGGCTGAGGCGGGTGGATCACTTGAGGTCAGGAGTTCGAGGCCAGCCTCTCCAACATGGTGTAACCCTGTCTCTACTAAACATACAAAAAAGTAGCTGGGCGTGGTGGCGCACACCCGTAAGCCCAGCTGCTTGGGAGGCTGAGACAGGAGAATGGCTTGAACCTGGGTGGCGGAGGTTGCAGTGAGTCAAAATCGTGTCACTGCACTCCAGCCTGGGTGGTGACAGAGCAAGACTCTGTCTCTCAAAAAAAAAAAAAAAAAAAAAAAGGAAAAAAGAACTTGTTGATAACAAAGGGTTTTTTGCTGTTATTGTTTTGTTCTTTGTTTGTTTTGAGATGGAGTCTTGCTCTGTCACCCGGCTGGAGAGCAGTGGTGTGATCTCGGCTCACTGCAACCTCTGCCTCCCAGGTTCAAGCGATTCTCCTGCCTCAGCCTCCTGAAGAGCTGGGAGTACAGGCACCTGCCACCACGCCCGGCTAATTTTTGTATTTTTAGTAGAGATGTGGTTTCACCGTGTTGGCCAGGATAGTCTCGATCTCCTGACCTCAGGTGATCCGCCCGCCCGGGTCTCCCAAAGTGCTGGGATGACAGGCGTGAGCCACTGTGCCCAGCATCAAAGGGTTTTTAATTAAAAATCCTCATTATACCACGGAGCCCTGTTTTGGGGTAAAACATCATGATTTTCTTCATTCTCCATCATTCTTGCTTTGAATCCGAGAAGGAAGCGAGGCAGCCTCTATTTTAGGATCAGCCGAAAATTTCCAGAAAGGGGAAAGAAAACCCGTTCTGTAAACACAAAAAAGAAGAAGAGAAAAAAAGGATAAGCAGTACATATCAAACGCAAAAATATTGCATAATTTTCCATGAGGGCGAAATGTCCTGTTAAACCAGAAAAAAAAAAAAAAAAAAAAGGCCTATCAGAGATAGGTCTCAGTCCATTTAGAGAGTAATTTATTTTGCTGAGGTTAAGGACGTGTGCCTATGGCAGAGCCTCAGGAATTCGTGATGACAGGTGCTCAGGGCACAATTTGCTTTCGTACTTTTTTGGGGGGACGGGGATCCAGTCTTGCTCTGTCACCCAGGCTGCAGTGCAATGGCGCGATCTCAGCTCACTGCAACCTCCACCTCCCAGGTTCAAGCGATTCTCCTGTCTCCTGCTTCAGCCTCCAGAGTAGCTGGGATTACAGGTGCCCGTCACCACACCTGGCTAATTTTTGTATTTTTGGCAGAGACAGGGTTTCACCATGTTGGCCAGGCTGGTCTCGAACCCCTGGCTTTAAGTGATCCACCAGCCTTGGCCTCCCAAAATGCTGGGAATATAGACGTGAGCCACCGCGTCCGGCCCTGGTATGTAATTTTAAAAATCTTTGTAATACCTTATTTACGAATAAAATGGGAGGCAGGTTTGCCTGAGCCAGTTTCCAGTATGACCTTTCCCTTGCCTTTGTGGTGTTGGGGTCCTGAGATTTATTTACCTTTCACAGTTTACAGCAGGAAAAGCCGTGGAGACAGCAGATTCGAGAAGCGGAGATGCTTGCGTAGAACCCTGTACATGCTTCCTTTGGGCTGTCGGTAATGTGGTTGGGGATTTTTTTTTTTAAGTGAAGTCTAAAGAACTGAAATGTTTGGCTCCGTAATGATGAGCCAGGATAGAAGTGAGAACTCAGGGCGGAGAACTCAAGCTGAATGAGGAACTGTCTGACCTATGACAAATTTAACATGTCAGCGCACATCCTCCTGACAGTGCACATCCCCCTGAGGCAGCATGACGGGGGTCTCCAGGCAGAAGAGACACATGAACCTGTCAAAGAGAGAGAGAGAGAGAGAGAGAGAGAGAGAGAGAGAGAGAGAGAGAGAGAGAGAGAGAGAGAGAGAGAGAGAGAGAGAGAGAGAGAGAGAGAGAGAGAGAGCGAGCGAGCGCCGGCCGGGCACGGTGGCTCACGCCTGTAATCCCAGCACTTTGGGAGGCTGAATTGGGGGGATCATGAGGTCAGGAGTTCGAGACCAGCCTGGCCAACATGGTGAAACCCCATCTCTGCTAAAAATACAAAAATTAGCTGGGCGTAGTGGCGCGTGCCTCTCGTCCCTGCTACTCGGGAGGCCAAGGCAGAAGAATGGCTTGAACCCGGGAGGCGGAGGTTGCAGTGAGCCGAGATCGCGCCACTGCACTCCAGCCTGGGCAACAAGAGTGACAGTCTGTCTCAAAAGAACAAAAAAACAAAAACCAGCCAAATACTGCAAAATATTTAAAGAGGTTTATTCTGAGCCAAATATGAGTGACCAAGTCCTGGGGAAAACAGTCTGAAGAGATCCTGAGAACACGTGTCCAAGCTGGTTGGGCTGCAGCTTGGTTTTATAGATTTTTGTTTGTTTGTTTACTTATTTTACTTTTTATGTTATTTTATTTTTTTGAGAAGAAGCCTCGCTCAGGCTATTAGGGTGGAATGCAGTGGCGTGATCTCAGCTCACTGCAACCTCCATCTCCCAGGTTCAAGCAATTCTTCTGCCTCAGCCTCCCGAGTAGCTGGGACTACAGGCATCCGCCACCATGTCTGGCTAATTTTTGTATTTTTAGTAGTGACAGGGTTTCACCATATTGGCTAGGATGGTCTCAAACTCATGGCCTCATGTGATCTGCTCACCTTGGCCTCCCAAAGTGCTGGGATTACAGGCGTGAGCCACCGTGTCCGGCTATTTTATTATTAGTTTTATTTGTTGAGACAGAGCCTCACTCTGTCGCCCAGGCTGGAGTGCAGTGGAGCGATCTCAACTCACTGCAACCTCTGCCTCCGGAGTTGAAGCGATTCTCCTGCCTCAGCCTCCCAAGTAGCTGGGATTACAGAGATACGCCACCACACCTGGCTAAATTTTGTTTGTCTGTTTTTGTTTTTCAGTAGACATGGGGTTTCACCATGTCGGCCAGGCTGGTCTCGAACTCTTGACCTCACATGATCTGCCTGCCTCAGCCTCCAAAAGTACTGAGATTACAGCTG